>NC_057807.1:133525963-133709663 GCF_018294505.1 Triticum aestivum | reverse complement strand
CACACACACCGATAGTTGAACGTTGTAGGTAGGTATCCATGCCACGAAGAAGAACTGCACCTCTGCCCTCTCAAATTCCAGTAGGCCAGCTGCCCTGTATCTTTGACATGGGCAAACACAAATTTGATGGCACTCTTTATCGATCGCGCAGCCACACACTTCATCCCTGTTTTCAATTCTATCGATATCTCATGTCCATGACTCCGTTTCACACAAATTGCATATGTTACGTTTTTCTGATTGAGATATCATCAACACATTGCCTCTGTTTCGCACAAACCATCTCTCTCACACCCACCCACGTACGTACCTGCGCCTAAAGAAGAAGTGCATGCAGGATGCACGTACTCACATCTCGTTCCCGGCCACACCCGTGCGGGTACACGGTGGAGTTCGTTTCTGTACGAAAAGGTAGCCCACGTGATAATTTGACGCGTGTAGCGGTTGTTTACTCGAAGGAGGGCCGGGTACCACGCCTAGAATATAAAACGATTGCCGTGGGGAAAATGGAAAAATGGGTTTGTCTCTCGTGAGTCTCGTCACACCATCTCACACAAGGCCGCCGTGGCCTCTCTCTCAGCGTTGGTCAGTGATCCGGCCGCATCCCGTCCGCCGGCGGAAAGGGAGGATGTGCATCGTCTCTCCGTTCGACGGCGTTGAGGAAGCTGGTCCCGATCTGTGGTACCCGATGTTCTCTCTGACCAAGCTCCGGCGTGGTAGGGCCTTCACCACTTGCTCGCTGCCGCAGTATGGGCAGATCCCGGCCGCCGGCGCCCTCCTAGTAACATCCCGACGACCCTCAGGTACAGCTTCCTCCGGCCTTGCTCGACTGCCCATCTTCCCACGTTGCTGCATGTGGATCTTCTTTAGTTTTTTGCTTAAATCATATCTCGGCCGGCGTACTTTCCATTTGCAATCTCGTCCTCAAACCATTTTTGATAAACCACCATGTGCTATCTTTCCCTTTTTACATGGAACATGCTTCTTTTTTGTCGGCGTATGTGTCTTCAACTCATGTTATTGGGCAGTAATTGTTTCCTTTCGACCTCCTTTTGCAAACAGGGCTATCCATTTTCACCTTGTTGCTATTGCGGCCTTTTGGTGAACTGCACAAATCACTTTTTTGAAGAGTGTTTTGTGCAGTTCCGCCAAAATGTCACACGGGCAACGTTTTTACATTTCTGTGGGACTGCGGAAAGGGAGATTGGTTTTCTATCCTCCTCATCCAACTCCATGCCTAATCTTCTCCAACAAGAAGTTAGTCCTAAAGAGAGAACGTAGAGGTGATCGGCTTCTATTTATGTGTGTTATCTTTCATCATCTAGTTCCACTATTATTGTAATCACACTGACTGGATATCTTTGCAAACAGGGATGGTCCGCTCGATTTTAGTGGAGCTGCACAAATGATCGGATTGTGGTGTCCTTCATACACCTCTTTTTTGGCTACAGAGCTGGGTGAAACTAGCTGCCAAGCAATGAACACTGTGCCAAGGAAATGGAGCCATGCCTAAGAACAGCATCGATCAATTTTTTTTCTTTATTTGTATACCTTCTCACAACTTTGTCTTCAGTTGTGATGTGAATATTTGCGCTGATCTGCGAACCATTGAGATGCATTAGCCATGGTAGTTTCATTTGTATTTGATGGAATGTTGTAATGAGATAATCTCGAGGCAAGACACATGAATCCTAAGTTGAAACCTTTTTTTTCCTGCGGGAACCAGAGTTGAAACCTTCATAGCATCACAGTACAATTTCATCAAAATTATGCGTACATATAAACAAATCCCGAAGGATTGATAGCAATGCCACAAAGATTCACCCCGGTCGTGGCGTCGCAGTAGTAATGACTAGTGAGCAGTCAAATCACAGAGCCCCACCTTCGCCACAGCAAGTTGCTCGGATGAAGCAACCATCATTTCTCTGTTCCTTGAATCCGCTGGTACTCCCATATTCCCACAATAATAAGTTGCTCGGGTGAATCAACCATCACTGTATCCGCTCATGTGTGATGACCACATGAGCTATCCATTCAGATTGCATGTTGAAAAAAATAAAGGTCGATAACTAATGCAGCAAACTTTCAAAAAAAACTAATGCGGCACCTCGGGCCAACGCGGCCAGATTGCATTTTGCATGAGAAATTACACACCATGTTTCGTTGACATGTGGTCCCGTTCCAACATATCAGTGAGACGACAGCGAGTAGTAGGAGTATTTCCGAACCGACGTGTAGGTCGGGGCGCCCCTTCGTGAACCGTGGCAAACTGGCAACCGTCCATCAACTCTTCACCTTTCCCTCTCGATTTGGAACTGCTATCGCACGCTCTTCCTCTCCCTCCTCCATTTTCCTTCAGCCCTTCACCCTTTCTTCTGCCATTGTTCGATCGTCTTCTCCATGGAGGGAACAGGACAAAAACGACCCCGTTATTCTTGCCTCGATCTGAAAGATGACGTGGTGGAGGAATCATTGATCGGTGCGATGTCATCACCTCGGCTAGCATGGCAGGTTCATTCAAGCCCATTCTTGACTCAACTAATAACATCATTACAAGGAACCCAAGAGTCAAGGAGCGGTTTGATCTCCCCTATCTTCTTCGCCGTGACCCTGATGATTGGCGCCTTCACGACGGAGGCCTCGCCCTGTGCAAGTTGATGCCGCTTGATAATGATACGTATGATGTTAAGATGCTATCGCTTGAGGGCAAGGCTTGGGCAGGCGGAAATGGAGATTGGGTTGTTTACATTGGGTCCAACTGCGAGTGTGAACTTGTGAATGTGTACACTCGTGACCGGGTTCCACTTCCAAAAATCTCAGCAGACTGCCCAGAGGTTGAGCACACGATATTGTACGCACGTTCAAATACAATCATGGTGACTGTCTTCTACAGAAGATAGCAATTTCTCGAGTTCCCACCCGCTCTTGGAATTACAACAACTATGAAGTTGTTGCTATCTTCGACAAGCTTGTTACCGTCGTTGCTGGTTTGACTCGATGGACATTGCTCAAAAATCAGTTTCTGTACATGCATGAGTACTGTGATGCAATTCAATACGAGGGCCTTGTGTTTGCTCCCACCACTCGTGGCACTGTTTTTGCATGGAATCGTTATGATTTTGGTATGTTTGTCTTCCACCGTAATTATAATTGTTTCATCCACATGCATGCGGGTTAGCAAGTTTCCCTTTACTAATTAACCTTCTTCTTGTGTTTCCAAGGTCCTGTGAACATTCCACCACCTATACTTGAAAATTTTTATAACCAACGAGGAGATGACGATGGTGATGATCACAAGCATGAGGACGAGCAGCGCCCATATACTCGTTGGCGCCTGGCAACTAATTCCGATGGATCACCTCTTCTCGTGTGTATACAGCCCACTGATGATGTTACTGCTAAGGAAGCAGGTGTAGTCTCTCATGGTCGCACTCTCCGGACCTATTCCAACACCCGTTGCATGGTATTTGGGATGGATACTAGTGTGCTAGCACCAACACCTTCTCCCTGGTACAGAATTGATAGTCTTGGAGAAAACTCGCTCTTCCTTGGACAAAACTATCTGATGATGGTGAAAGGTGATCCAATTGTTGTTGACACAACGTTACTAGCACCATTTATGAGAAGCAACTGTGTCTATACCTCGGACATTAGCGTGGTTCCCTACCCTGGTACTAATATAGTAGGCCGCTTCAGCCTGGATGATCAGTCCTCCGTTGGTCTCGAGATCAACAATAGATGCCCCGTCCGGAGAATCACTTGTGGTTCAATGCAAGCGTTTCCAACGCCGAGGAATGGTTGAGTTGAAGTTCATTTCATTGCTTATTATTTGTTTTGTGGTGAAAACTTTAGTATTTATAATGTATCCTCGTTGTCGATGTGGGTTGATGACTTGTTGCATGTAATAAAATGATATGCCTGTGATAAACTTACTAAATTTATGAATGGCTTTCGAGTTGCTTCTGTGAGTGAGTGGTGCGACGAGGCAAAAAAATATTTTTTGAATACATAATTGTACGTGCATTGCAACAGGTTATCGGATGAGGCCAATCAACAATAGTAGTACACTATTTGTACTAGCTTCACATGCTTCGTGCGTCGTACGGGTGTTTTTACTGTAGCCATATTGTACGTAACCAGCACCTCGAATCCTCAATACTAGTACTATATAGTAAGTAGTAGGAGTAGTAGGGTGGCATGGGCCAGAATAAGCATTCACGTCCAGGAGTACGGCACACGCCACCAGCACGACTTCCATCTGACACCATATTTCTTGGAGTTCGTGCTAGAGCAATCTCTTCAACCTAATCGTTTCTCTAACTCAGCCATCGTGTGGCGGGCGAGGTGGGGGTTTGCTGATAGTCGCTTTCCTCAACTGCGGTCCCACTTGTAAGGCCAACTCCAACGCTCTATCAATATATGGATGTACTCTTCTTACCAATACAAAAACTTGCATCCATTCTACTCCCACCGTTGCACAATACATGCCTTCTACTACCTCCGTCCTAGTTTATAGGTCCCCTTTGTAGTTTGTGTCAAATTTTGACTAAAGATTTAACTAACAAAATGTTAATGCATGTCAAGAAAAATTATCTCATTGGATTCGTACTTGAACATAGTTTTCAAAAATATAATGTTTGGTGACATGCGTAGACATTTTGTTAGTTTAATCTATGGTCAAAATTTGGCACGAAATATAATGGGGACCAATAAACCCGGATGGAGGTAGTATTTGTCAAAATATATATGTATCTAGACATGTTTTAGTATATAGGCACATCCATCTTTTGACAAATGGAAGTCAAGTATTTTGGAACGGAGGGAGTACACAATAAATTTTTTAAGTTAGCGCAACTAGTCTAATCCAAGAGCACAACCGAAGATTTGGTCAGGTTCTTCCTCCTTTTGCCGACACGTGGGACATCCAGCATCCAGGTCGTGTCATAAAGAAAATAGAGTGGTACTACCTCCGTCCTGGTTTACAGGTCCCCTTTGTAGTTTGTGTCAAATTTTGACTAAGGATTTAACTAATAAAATGTTAATGCATGTCAAAAACAATTATCTCATTGTATTCGTATTTGAACATAGTTTTCAAAAATATAATGTTTGGTAACATGCGTAAACATTTTGTTAGTTTAATCTATGGTCAAAATTTGACACGAAATACAATGAGGACCAATAAACCCGGACGGAGGTAGTAGTTGATAAGTTGAAGCCACGAGATGTGCATCTTGGGTTAAACTGTAAATAGAATCTTACTACTCTTGAGTAACTCCAAAAGCGGCCACCGAAGATCTTTATTGGATTTGTTTTTCATCGCTAGCACGTCGAGGTGAAAGATGTGCAGGTTCAGTGGGTCCTCTTTCATGTCTACTACATAACCTTCTTCTTGTAGACGTTGTTGGGCCTGCAAGTGCACAGGTTTGTAGGACAGTAGCAAATTTCCCTCAAGTGGATGGCCTAAGGTTTATCAATCCGTAGGAGGCGTAGGATGAAGATGGTCTCTCTCAAACAACCCTACAACCAAATAACAAAAAGTCTCTTGTGTCCCCAACACACCCAATACAATGGTAAATTGTATAGGTGCACTAGTTCGGCAAAGAGATGGTGATACAAGTGCAAAATAGATAGTAGATATAGGTTTTTGTAATCTGAAATAATAAAAACAGCAAGGTAACAAGTGGTAAAAGTGAGCGTAAACGGTATTGCAATGATAGGAAACAAGGCCTAGGGTTCATACTTTCACTAGTGCAAGTTCTCTCAACAATAATAACATAGATAGATCATATAACAAGCCCTCAACATGCAACAAAGAGTCACTCCAAAGCCACTAATAGCGGAGAACAAACGTAGAGATTATGGTAGGGTACGAAACCACCTCAAAGTTATTCTTTTGGATCAATCTATAAAAGAGTTCGTACTAGAATAACACCTTAAGACACAAATCAACCAAAACCCTAATGTCACCTAGATACTCCATTGTCACCTCAAGTATCCGTGGGCATGATTATACGATATGCATCACACAATCTCAGATTCATCCAACCAACACAAAGTACTTCAAAGAGTGCCCCAAAGTTTCTATCGGAGAGTCAAGAACGTGTGCCAACCCCTATGCATAGGTTCCCAATGTCACGAAACCCGCAAGTTGATCACCAAAACATACATCAAGTGGCACATGATATCCCATTGTCACCACAGATAATCACGGCAAGACATACATCAAGTGTTCTCATAAAAGACTCAAGCCGATAAGATAACTTCAAAGGGGAAACTCAATTCATCACAAGAGAGTAGAGGGGGAGAAACATCATAAGATCCAACTACAATAGCAAAGCTCGGGATACATCAAGATCGTGCCATAGAGGGAACACGAGAGAGAACACGAGAGAGAGAGAGAGATCAAACACATAGCTACTGGTACATACCCTCAGCCCCGAGGGTAAACTACTCCCTCCTCGTCATGGATAGCGCCGGGATGATGAAGATGGCCATCGGTGATGGGATCCCCCTCCGGCAGGGCGTCAGAACGGGCTCCCGAGAGGTTTTTGGTGGCTACAGAGGCTTGTGGCAGCAGAACTCCCGATCTATCTTCTGTTCTGGAAGTTTTAGGGTACGTAGGTATATATGGGTGCAAGGGGTACGTCGGTGGAGCTACGGGGGCCCCACGAGGCAGGGGGCGCGCCCCCACCCTCGTGAGCACCTCCCGTATCTTCTGACGTGGGGTCCAAGTCCATCAGGTGGGTTTCCTTCCAAAAATAACTTCTCCAGTTGATTTCGTTCCGTTTTGACTCTGTTTGATATTCCTTTTCCTTGAACACTGAAATAGGCATAAAACAGCAAATCTGGGCTGGGCCTCCGGTTAATAGGTTAGTCCCAAAAATAATATAAAAGTGGATAATAAAGCCCAATATTGCCTAAAACAGTAGATAAAGTAGCATGGAGCAATCAAAAATTATAGATACGTTGGAGACGTATCAAGCATCCCCAAGCTTAATTCCTGCTCGTCCTCGAGTAGGTAAATGATAAAAAAGAATTTTTGATGTGGAGTGATACTTTGGCATAATTTCAATGTAAATCTTCCTAATTGTGATATGAATATTCAGATCCAAAAGATTCAATACAAAAGTTCATATTGACATAAAATAATAATACTTCAAGCATACTTAATCAAAGCAATCATGTCTTCTCAAAATAGCATGGCAAAAGAAAGTTCATCCTACAAAATCATATAGTTAGGCTATGCTTCATTTTCGTCACACAAAGATGTTCCCAACTTCTACAACCCCGATGACAAGCCAAGCAATTGTTTCATACTTAAATAATCTCAAACTTTTTCAACCTTCACGCAATACATGAGCGTGAGCCATGGATATAGCACTATGGGTGGAATAGAATATGATGATGGGGATTGTGTGGAGAAGACAAAAAAAGGAGAAAGTCTCACATTGACGAGGCTAATCAATGGGCTATGGAGATGCTCATCAATTGATGTCAACATGAGGAGTAGGGATTGCCATGCAATAGATGCACTAGAGCTATGAATGCTCAACAAAAGAAAACTAGTGGGTGTGCATCCAACTCGCTTGCTCATGAAGACCTAGGGCATTTGAGGAAGCCCATCGTAGGAATATACAAGCCAAGTTCTATAATGAAAAAAATTCCCACTAGTATAAAAAGACAACCTATGAGACTCACTACATGAAGAACAAGGTGCTACTTTGAAGCGCAATATATGAGACTCACTACATGAAGAACAAGGTGCTACTTTGAAGCACAAGTGTGGAAAAGGAGATAGTAGCATTGCCCTTTTTATTTTCTCTTTTTTTTGGGCCTTCCCTTTTTTTTGGCCTTTCTCTTTTTTTGTTTGGGCAATGCTCTAATAATGATGATCATCACACTTCTATTGGTTACAACATAAGGATTACAACTCGAAACTAGAACAAGATATGACTCTATATGAATGCCTCCGGCGGTGTACCGGGATGGTGCAATGAATCAAGAGTGACATGTATGAAAAATAATGCATGGTGGCTTTGCCACAAATACGATGTCAACTACATGATCATGCAATGGCAATATGACAAAAGTAATGTATGTCATGATGATGATGATGGAAGTTGCATGGCAATATATCTCAGAATGGCTATGGAAATGCCATGATAGGTAGGTATGGTGGCTGTTTTGAGGAAGATATAAGGAGGTTTATGTGTGATAGAGTGTATCGTATCACGGGGTTTGGATGCACCGGCGAAGTTTGCACAAACTCTCAAGGTGAGAAAGGGCAATGCACGGTACCGAAGAGGCTAGCAAAGGCGGAAAGGTGAGAGTGTGCATAATCCATGGACTCAACATTAGTCAAAAGAACTCATATACTTATTGCAAAAATTTAGAAGTCACCAAAATTAAGTACTACACGCATGCTCCTAGGGGGATAGATTGGTAGGAAAAGACCATCGCTCGTCCTCGACCGCCACTCATAAGGATGCACAAGCCAGGTACACTTCATTCAAATTTGTTACACAACTTTAACCATACGTGCATGATACGGGACTTGCAAACTTCAACACAAGCATTTCTCAAATTCACAATTACTCAACTAGCACGACTTTGGTATTATCACCTCCATATCTCAAAACAATTATCAAGCATCAAACTTATCTTAGTATTCAATTCACTCAAAAGAAAGTTTCACATATCTTGAACACTAAGTATATTAACATTAAGCAAATTACCATGCTATTAACGACTCTCAAAATAATCTAAGTGAAGTATGAGAGTTCATCTATTTCTTCAAAATAAAACTACCACCATGCTCTAAAAGATATAAGTGAAGCACTAGAGAAAATGACAAACTACTCCGAAAGATATAAGTGAAGATCAGTGAGTAGTCGAATAATTATACAACTATGTGAAGACTCTCTCTCATTTAATAATTTCAGATCTTGATACTTTATTCAAACATCAAGCAAAGCTAAATAAAACTACAATGCAAGGATAGCACAACTCATGTGAAGAAGCAAAAACTTAGGCTCAACCGATACTAACCGATAGTTGTTGAAGAAGAAAGGTGGGATGCCTACCGGGGCATCCCCAAGCTTAGATGCTTGAGACTTCTTGAAATATTATCTTGGGGTGCCTTGGGCATCCCCAAGCTTGAACTTTTGCGTCTCCTTAATTCCTCTCATACCATGGTTTCTTCTTTTTATCAAAAAGTTTCATCCACACCAAACTCAACAAGAACTCGTGAGATAGGTTAGTATAAACCAATGCAAAACCTTATCATTTTCTACTGTAAAAAATCACTAAAATTATTATTCAACATTGAATACTAAATGCCTCTGCATATTTAATACTCCTATCCTCAAATAGAATCATTAAACAAGCAAACATATGCAAACAATGTAAACATAACAGCAATCTGCCAAAACAGTACAGTCTATAAAGAATGCAAGAATATCAATACTTCCCTGACTCCAAAAATTATGAACTAAAATTCCCACTGTAATAAATTTATCAGATCTCAATATTCAAAAATATTCAACATTATACCACTCTCTGACTTTTCTAGGGAATTTTTGCAACAGCGATAAACTTTCTGTTTTTCAAACAGCAACATGTATACTAGCAAAATAAGCATGGCAAAGGCTATCCTTGACTTCTTTATTGAAACTAAAGATGCAAAACATTATTATAAATAACAGAAAGCTAATACTAACAAAAGAAAATGACGCTCCAAGCAAAACACATATCATGTGGTGAATAAAAATATAGCTCCAAGTAAAGTTACCGATGAACGAAGACGAAAGAGGGGATGCCTTCCGGGGCATCCCCAAGCTTAGGCTCTTGGTTGTCCTTGAATATTACCTTGGGGTGCCTTGGGCATCCCCAAGCTTAGGCTCTTGCCACTCCTTATTCCATAGTCCATCTAATCTTTACCCAAAACTTGAAAACTTCACAACACAAAATTCAACAGGAAATCTTATAAGCTCCGTTAGTGAAAGAAAACAAAACCACCACATTGGTACTGTAATTAACTCATTCTAAATTCATATTGGTGTAATATCTACTGTACTCCAACTTATCTATGGTTCATACCCTCCGATACTACTCATAGATTCATCAAAATAAGTAAACAACACATAGAAAACAGAATCTGTCAAAAACAGAACAGTCTGTAGTAATCTGTATCAAATGTATACTTCTGGAACTCCAAATATCCTACCAAATTAGGAAGTCCTAAGAAATTCGTGTACCAATCCAGAGCAAAACGAATCAGATCAGAAGCACATTTCTGTGAATTAACAAAACTAATTTACTGGGTGCAAAAGTTTCTGATTTTCAGCAGGATCAACACAACTATCACCGTAAGCCATCCTAAAGGTTTTACTTGGAACTTTATTGAAACAAAAGCTATAAAACATGATTACTGCAGTAGCATAATCATGTGGACACACAAAAACAGTAAGGATAAATATTGGGTTGTCTCCCAACAAGCGCTTTTCTTTAATGCCTTTCTAGATAGGCATGGTGATGACAATGATGCTCACATAAAAGATAAGAATTGAAACATAACGGGAGCATCATGATGCATATGACTAGCACATTTAAGCCTAACCCACTTCCTATGCATAGGGATTTTGTGAGCAAACAACTTATGGGAACAATAATCAGCTAGCATAGGAAAGTAAAACAAGCATAGCTTCAAAAATTTAAGCACATAGAGAGGAAACTTGATATTATTGCAATTCCTAAAAGCATATATTCCTCCCGCATAGTAATTTTCAGTAGCATCATGAATGAATTCAACAATATAACCAGCACCTAAAGCATTCTCTTCATGATCTGCAAGCTTAGAAATTTTATTACTCTCCACATAAGCAAAATTCTTCTCATCAATAGTAGTGGGAGTATCATAAGAGACTTGAACACTAAAAATTGTTTCCACATTAAAAGAGTAATATTCATAAAAAGGGTAATCATATTCATGACAAGATTTGTAAATATAATCATCACTACTTTTTATAACATAAGTTTCATCACAATAATCATCATAAGTAGCAACTTCGTTCTCATCATAATTGATTGAAACCTCTCCCAAGATAGTGGAATCACTAAATAAAGTTGACACTCTTCCAAATCCACTTTCATATTCATCACAATAAGATTCAACATCCTCCAAAATAGTGGGATCACTACTTCCTAAAGTTGACTCTCTTCCGAACCCACTTTCATCAATATAATCATCATAGGTAGGAGGCATGATATCATCATAACAACTTTGCATATCAAAACTTGGGATGCTAAAAATATCATCTTCAATAAACATAGCATCCCCAAGCTTGGGACAAACATTAATTCCAGCAAATATATTCTCAAATATTTCATCCCAATCAAACATAGCTTCCCCAAGCTTGGGCCCTTTCATATCATAAGCATAATCACTCTCATCATTAAAAATATTGATAGCACCAATAGTATAGCAATTATCATCATCAAAATGAGTAGTAGGAGCAACATCATTTGGGAGGGATACCTTTTTATCTTTGTTGCTCCTTATTTTCTTTTTCTTCTTCACATTATGTGTAGGTTCAACCTTCCTCTTTGAGCTCCTTATTGATGAGATTGGTTGAATAGAAAGCTCCTCCTCGTTACCTGATTCATCATAAGAAATAATAGGAGGAGATTGGGAAGCCTCTTCCCTTTCATTAGTATTCTCATCATCTTCCATTTGCTTTCTTTTCTTTAAGTAATTGGCAATGTAAGGATTTTCAATGCAATTCACCGCACAATACATATAAATTTCTCCTAGATCAAAATGAAGAATTCTAACAAGGGCAAATTCTGGAATAATCTTAGTTATACGCTTTATTTCTTCATAACCCAAGAGCAAACTAAGCTCATTATGATGTGCAAGGGAAATCAAGTCATCACAATTTTTGGACACGATACGATCATGAAACAATTTGCATTGGGTACTAAAATGATCATGTTCATTGCAAAGTTCACAAGTATGGCTAAGAAAAAATAAATTTTCGGCACATGCATCTAGCCTTTCTTGCAACCATTTAGTTTCTAGTACTTATGCCTCTTGCAATATCTATCTTCCCTATTTGGTGTGTCCTTGCAAGCCCAATGCACTCCACAAAAATTGACATGCTTATAGGAGGCATTTTCATCATAACTAGTGCAATCATCATTAGCATCATGGATATTCAAAGAATTCGTACTAACAACATTGCAATCATGCTCATCATTCAAAGATTTAGTGCCAAACAATTTAGAGATTTCTTCTTCTAGCACTTGAGCACAATTATCCTTTCCATCATACTCACGAAAGATATTAAAAAGGTGAAGCATATGAGACAAACTTAACTCCATTTTTTTGCAATTTTCTTTTATAAACTAGACTAGTGCTAAAACAAAGAAACAAAAAGATTCGATTGCAAGATCTAAAGATATACCTTCAAGCACTCACCTCCCCGGCAACGGCGCCAGAAAAGAGCTTGATGTCTACTACACAAGCTTCTTCTAGTAGACGTTGTTGGGCCTGCAAGTGCACAGGTTTGTAGGCAGTAGCAAATTTCCCTCAAGTGGATGACCTAAGGTTTATCAATCCGTAGGAGGCGTAGGATGAAGATGGTCTCTCTCAAACAACCCTACAACCAAATAACAAAAAGTCTCTTGTGTCCCCAACACACCCAATACAATGGTAAATTGTATAGGTGCACTAGTTCGGCGAAGAGATGGTGATACAAGTGCAAAGTAGATAGTAGATATAGGTTTTTGTAATCTGAAATAATAAAAACAGCAAGGTAACAAGTGGTAAAAGTGAGCGTAAACGGTATTGCAATGATAGGAAACCAGGCCTAGGGTTCATACTTTCACTAGTGCAAGTTCTCTCAACAATAATAACATAGATAGATCATATAACAAGCCCTCAACATGCAACAAAGAGTCACTCCAAAGCCACTAATAGCGGAGAACAAACATAGAGATTATGGTAGGGTACGAAACCACCTCAAAGTTATTCTTTCGGATCAATCTATAAAAGAGTTCATACTAGAATAACACCTTAAGACACAAATCAACCAAAACCATAATGTCACCTAGATACTCCATTGTCACCTCAAGTATCCGTGGGCATGATTATACGATATGCATCACACAATCTCAGATTCATCCAACCAACACAAAGTACTTCAAAGAGTGCCCCAAAGTTTCTATTGGAGAGTCAAGAACGTATGCCAACCCCTATGCATAGGTTCCCAATGTCACAAAACCCACAAGTTGATCACCAAAGCATACATCAAGTGGCACATGATATCCCATTGTCACCACAGATAATCACGGCAAGACATACATCAAGTGTTCTCATAAAAGACTCAATCCAATAAGATAACTTCAAAGGGGAAACTCAATTCATCACAAGAGAGTAGAGGGGGAGAAACATCATAAGATCCAACTACAATAGCAAAGCTCGGGATACATCAAGATCGTGCCATAGAGGGAACACGAGAGAGAACACGAGAGAGAGATAGAGAGAGAGAGATCAAACACATAGCTACTGGTACATACCCTCAGCCCCGAGGGTAAACTACTCCCTCCTCATCATGGATAGCGCCGGGATGATGAAGATGGCCACCGGTGATGGGATCCCCCTCCGGCAGGGCACCGGAACGGGCTCCCGAGAGGTTTTTGGTGCCTACAGAGGCTTGCAGCGGCGGAACTCCCGATCTATCTTCTGTTCTGGAAGTTTTAGGGTACGTAGGTATATATGGGTGCAAGGGGTACGTCGGTGGAGCTATGGGGGCCCCACGAGGCAGGGGGGCACGCCCCCCACCCTCGTGAGCACCTCCCGTATCTTCTGACGTGGGGTCCAAGTCCATCAGGTGGGTTTCCTTCCAAAAATAACTTCTCCAGTTGATTTCGTTCCGTTTTGACTCCGTCTAATATTCCTTTTCCTCGAAACACTGAAATAGGCATAAAACAGCAAATCTGGGCTGGGCCTCCGGTTAATAGGTTAGTCCCAAAAATAATATAAAAGTGGATAATAAAGCCCAATATTGCCTAAAACAGTAGATAAAGTAGCATGGAGCAATCAAAAATTATAGAT
Source organism: Triticum aestivum (assembly GCF_018294505.1). Taxonomy (NCBI): domain Eukaryota; kingdom Viridiplantae; phylum Streptophyta; class Magnoliopsida; order Poales; family Poaceae; genus Triticum; species Triticum aestivum. The sequence goes on along the minus strand of NC_057807.1, from coordinate 133,695,547 downwards.
ACGTTGGAGACGTATCACTCTTGCATTTTCACTGACATGTGGGGCCGCATGTGAGCAAATAGACGATGGGCTCCGTGCGTCCGCTGGCTGGCTGAGAAGAGAGATAGAGGAGGGCTGAGCACGAACTGCAGGAAATTTGTTCTACGTAACCAGCACCTTGATATTCGCGTGTGGTTGTTTCTAGAATAAAAAAAGGAGGTACCCCTACTTATGTTACTCCCACTACGCCTAGCCTAAGGATAGTAGGTGACCTTGCGCTTGGGTCTTCGCCTCTTCCGGAAGTCGATGGTTCTACAGTAGTGCTTCTGTCAATCTGACACCAAATGAACTGTTGCACGTCCACCGCTTGTAAGCAAAAGTTTCTCCTCGTGCTGTGAGCCACCGCGCACGCGTTGGCGAGGGAGAAGGCGTAATCAAGCTTCTCGTCATTCTACGAGTTGACGGGACACATCAAATTTATTTACTAGTAGTACGTACTCTCTCCAAAAAAGGGCTGACCATGTCATTGCTACCATCCCGTGCTCCGTCATTGAGTACATGCACTATTCACGTGCCATCGAGGAGAAAAAATATTGCGTAGGTGCCATCTAAGTGCACGACTCACTTATGAAAAACGGTTTCCCCCCGCTCCCCCCCCCCCCCGCACGACTCACTTACGCACTGCTTATCTGATTATCTCCATTTTCTTGCATGACACGTGCACCTTGATGCTAGATGTCTCGCGTGTTGGGAAAAGGATGAACAAAGCTCACGTAAAAGAAAAGAGTTGAAGAGCATAGATTCCCGACGACCGAGGAGGAGCAAGGAACCTTGCGCGTTTTCCCCTGTTTTTTGCTGCCTACCCACCTATAAACAACTAAAAGAACATGAACTTTTCGCTAACCACTAGAAATGGTACATCAGGATGCTAAGTTGAAGATGTTTTATACTCCCTCCGTTCCCAAATATATGTCTTTTTAGATATTTCAGTAAGGGACTACATACGAAACAAAATGAGTGAATCTACAATCTAAAATATGTCTGCATACATCCGTACGTTGTAGTCTATTTGAAATGGCTAGAAAGACTTATATTTAGGAATGGAGGGAGTAGTTTATATTGAATTATTGATAACCACGCAACAAGCCACGCATGTACACAAGCCAACGCACTAACTCCATCCGATCCAACTCATGCACATACGCGCACAGCATGGAGCACACAACGCACGTACACAACACGTGCATGCGCACACGCTGGGCCACAGAATGCACGTGAATAACACATGCATGCGCACACACTCGGCTGCATGGAGGCGTGCGCCATCCACGGCGACGTCCGGTTTGTCGTGCTACGGCGAAGCTCGCACGCAACGGCACATACGCATCTCTTGCAGCACCTCTTTGCCGTCGTTGCTCAACTACTAGTCGGAGACGAATACGACCGCAGCCTCGGCCTTAGAGCTAGCACTGACAGAAAAACACGCACGCTGCATGCACACGAGCACATACGGAGTGCCCACGACGTGGTGGTGGTGCGTCCCCAGTCGCCTCTACTCCTTCTGCGCACGTTGTCTATCAAGGCGGCTGCATGCTAATGATGATGTGGGTGAGATCTTCTAGGACTCAGATGATGACGAGGAAAATTATGAGACACAAGGTGACGTACATCGTCAAGGTCCACGGTCAAAGGGGTGCTAGTGAGTGCTTAGATGTGCTTAGAGCAAGTACAATAGAGCTGAGTCAGCGGGCTATAAGGAATAAACTAATAGTATATTTTTGCTTAGTTGGAGGAAAGAGAAGAGGAGAGAGAAGGTAAGCGGGCTCTTCGTGAAGAGCCAGCTCTAGCACGTGCTCCTAGGCACTTTGTGAGAATGAAAGGTGGGCCACAGAACAAAAAAGTAGTAGTACACTCTTTTGATCTACTATTGTACATGTTGACTATAAGATGGGCTGTAGATGACATGGCACTGGCTTATAGCCAGCAGCTGGCTATACTATTAATGCTCTTTAGATGAGGTGCTAAGTGCATTAAATGGCTTAGTAACTCAAGTCTTCAATGCATAGGTGCTTAGTTTATTGGTGCCACATCATATTTTATGCCTACGTGGCAGGCTTAGCAGCTATACATGGTGGAGCACTGGGAGAGGCTAAGGCTGGCCATAGTGGGGAGTAACTTGTACTGTAACATATTACTATGTTACTCTAAATATCTCTATAAACCAGAAAGGAGGGAGTACTAACATAGACTAGTGTCATATGCAGAGTATGGGAGCACATGATATTTCCCCGTCCGGACCGATCCCAAGTTGGCTTCTCACCTTCTTGGCCCAACAAAAACCCCTCCCCCCTCCCGCGCGCGCTTCCCGCCCGGCGCTAGCTGAGCCCGCCACTCCACATTGATGGCAAGTCAGGGCGACGCGACCTCTCACTGCTTCCGCCGTTGAAGTGGCGCGCCGACCGAGGGCACCGCCCGCTGCACGCCTGGCATTTTAGACTACACAGTGGATAGTAATTTTTAGAGCAAGTACTACAATTAGATGATATAAGCAGGCCATAAGGATTTAAATATAGTATTTGTGCTTAGTTGAAGGAGAGAGAAGAGGAGAGAGAAGAGAAGCGGATTGTAAACATGTAGCCGGTTGTACTCCAACATACTTTGTGAGACAAAAGGTGGGGCCATTATTAATGATATTGTATTTATACTAAAGGGACTAACGGACGCCTTAATTACACTGTTTTTTTAGACAAATCTTGGTGGGGCTATTATTGACTTTTTTGAGCTATTAATGACTTGGACATGGGGTTTGGGGGCCAAAGGCCTACTATTATACGCGCACGACCGACCTGACATGCTCTACCCTAGCCGTCGCTATATCATATGGTTTCGCACCATTCCAGATCTTAGCGTCGCCACGCAATTCTTCTCCAGCCCTCCTTCCGGCATGCACCACGAGAAGGGATAGCAGTCCTCCGAACCCCGCCTTTCGTGATCCTGTACGGGAGAGGGGCAATCAGGAGCACACTACTATGACTGCTGCCAGCGACGACTTCCTCAACGACAGCCTTCTTCCCCGACCTCGGTAACCTCTTCATCAACGACATGAGTGACAACATCAACCACATCGGTTCTGCTCCCGCTGTACAGTATGTGATTCTGTCCTCCTGGTTTAGTCTGCATCATTACTTTGATGTTTGCAATTGTCATCATGATCTATTTACTGCTGATTCGGATTAAATCTCATACTAAATTGCTCATATATTCAACAATCCAATCCAAAAACCTGATCACAGGCAATTTACTCCGAGTGGTTTTGCTGCGCTTTTGAAGCCGCCTACTTTTAAGGGGGTGCAATATAAAAGGTGGCGCACAAGAGCAGTATATTGGTTTCAGATCATGTACTGCTATGACGCCACTAAGGGTAAGCCTGAGGGCGATCTTAATCCTACACAGCAGGAAGCTTTTCAGAACATGGATACCCTCTTCAAAGCCGCCCTGCTGAGTGTTCTTGATGATTCCATTGTGGATTCATATATGTCGTTTGACAGCGGCAAAGACATGTGGGCTGCGCTCGAGGCCACGTTTGGGCCCTCGGGCGCTGGCAACGAGTTGTACGTCATGGAGCAATTCTGTGACTACAAGATGACTGATGAGCACTCTGTTGTTCAGCAGACTCATGAGATACAGTCACTCTCTAAGGAACTTGAGTACTTTAAGTGTGTGTTGCCGGACAAATTTGTTGCTGGGACCATCATTGCCAAGCTTCCACCTTCGTGGAACGATTTTGCTACTTCTCTGAAAAACAAGAGACATGAGTTTTCTGTTTTGGATCTCATTAGCACTCTTGATTTTGAGGAGAAGGCGAGAGCAAAAGACACACGTGCTCGGGTCGCTGAGGGAGCTTCTAGTGCCCACATGGTACACGAGAAGAACTTCCAGCCCAACCAGCCCCAAAACAACAAGAACAAATCTCAGGGGAAAGGCAAGTTTGATGCAAAGAACAAGCCGTCACATTCTACCAAATTCAAGAAGAATTCTCATAACGGGAAGGGATACAAACCTCAATTTTGGTAGCACCGCACAAAATTTATATGGCTGCATCTACCTGCTGTCAGCTAACCTCATGGTGCTCCAGGTATTCCTACATTCGTAACTAGGTACAATGACCACCGCAAGATGAAATTAGCTTATTCGTACGTTGACTTGCTGAATGCAGTGCGGAACGATCCTGTCATGTGTGGAGGAGCAAACAAGCAGTGCAGCCGAAGGTGGAAATCAACCAAGGACTTATGAAATTATATGTAATCTTCCTCAGGCAGGTCAGTATCCCCTTCGTCCAGATGATCGTGTTTTGTCATGCCGAGCTATTGATATGTGCTACTGTTTTGCAACACCGTTTAAGTATAGCTACTGTTTTCCTATCTTTTCAGATTCAGGACAATGAATATGATATCAGGGGAACTGCACAATATGGACCCATGTTGAGTCATCTCTATTGCCTCATGTGTTTGCTGCAAATGTGTCAGCATCAATTGCAAGATGAGGCAGCTAGCTAGCTGTGGAGTTGCCAACATGCTCAAAGTGCTCGCAACATTGAGTAGAAACAAGCATGCCCAGGAAATTAATGCGTGCGCAGGGAGGCCCTTTGCTCAGAGAAGCATCGACCGATTTTCTTTATTTCCACACCTTCTCACAGCTTTGTATATTGGTTATAGTATGGTGAATCATTGACATGCATAGACATGCTGAACTTTCGTTCTTCTGAATGTTAGTTTAATGTGAGTGTCTGCATCCAGTACCGCATCCTCTAATTTGGTGATGCACACAGAGAAAATAAATATCCTTAATTTACTCCGTAACCACCCTATTAAATAGGCCTAGTAACAAACCAGGCGCATGCAGTGGCCGACGGGCACATGCATCCTGCATGCATGGCCAGTCAGCCAAGCCCATGCGCCAGCTCCAATGCAGCAACGCAAAAGAAGAGAGCGGTTCTTGGGAAAAAGCGAGTAGTTAGTGCACCGGGCCTTATAAACATGAACAGCTCGCTCTCCCGCTTTCGTTTCCCCACCCAATTCCCCCCGCTCCCCAATCTTCCTCACTCGTCCAGAAAACCCCGCTCGCCTTCTTCCTCACTCATACAGAAAACGCATGCTCCTCTTCTTCCACTCCTACAAAAATCCCCAGCCCTCCTTATTCCCCACTCGCACTACCACTAGGCTCGTCTCTGGCTACTCTGCTCAAACCCGTGAGCTCGGTGCGACGCCCACAAGGAAAATGGAGTCGGCTGGCCCCAGTGCCAAGAAGACGAGGCTCCCGCCAGCAGCGACATCGGTTGTAGATCCCGCACCCGGTAGCGTGGGGAGAAGCGGCGAGCCCCGCCCCCCCCCCCCCCACCCGGATCTGAGGAATCGGTAGAATCTCCGGTGGACCGCATCAGCGATCTCCCAGGCGTCATCCTTGAGGAGATAATCTCGCTTCTCCCCACCAAGGAATGTTGCCGCACACAAGTCCTCTCAACTCGGTGGCGCCCTCTATGGCGCACCGTGCCCCTCAATCTCGACTGTCGTCAGATATCTGTCCTTCCTCAGTTTGATCTCATCAGAGCCATCGTCTCTTCTCACCAACAGGGCCCCGTTCAATGCCTCTGCATCTTGACAAGCTACCTGCTATCCATAACCGGCAAGGTGGACGCTTGGCTGACATCCCCTGAATTCGGAAAACTCCAGTAGTTTGAGTTCTACCATTACCACGAAAGTTTCATACCATGAACATACCAAAAATTCGTGCCCACACCACAATTGTCCATCTCCCGGTTTTCCTCCTCTCTCCACATCGCCACCTTCGCCCGGTGCCATCTACCAGACGATCTGGTACAAATGCTTCGACTCCCACTACTAAAAAAACTTTCGCTTGTGGTGGTTTATCTGTCGGAGGCCTCACTGCACAGCATCATCCACTCCAGCTGCCCTGCCCTGGAGCGCTTGCTGATTGTTTTGGGAATAGAAATCGGTATCAGTTGTCTCCAAATAAAGTCGCCTCACCTTAAAAGCATTGGAATTTGTTTTAAAGGACAGCAGACATCATCGAAGATGCCCCTTCACTTGAAAGGTTGCTCCTTCATAGTTCTTATACACCTTCAGAAATAACTGTCGTCTCTGTGCCCAAACTGGAGACCTTGGGTGTAATTCGTGACCCGTATAATAATCACAAGGAGTTGGTGTTTGGCTCCTCACTTTTTCAGGTACCATATATTATCATCTACACATTTGTCATCATATGCTGCATTTTTCATTTGTGTGCATAAGTTTTATATCATCTTGGAATACACTTTGGGTACTAATATTATGTTATATGCTCAATGAAGAGTTCGTCCATTGATAGCCTATCAATGTTGCTGGATTCTGTCAAGATCATATATATCAGAATGTATAGTTTTGATCTGGACATAATTATTGGCTTGCTGTGATGCTTCCGATCTCTAGAGAATTTATACATAGAGGTGATGATTTCATGCACATTGAAAGCCCGTATATATTGTACTAGAATTAACGGTTCAACTGTCGTTCTTTCGACATAATCTTTTTTCAGACCTTAACTGTTTTCAATCTTCATGTCTACTTAGGGAGAACCACATGGAGAAAAACATATAACCAATCGTTGGCGTAATAAGCACAAGGATTTTCTCAGTTCTCATGACATTCGTTTGAGGACAATAACGATGGGACGATATGCATCCAACCAGGCAAACAGAAGCTTTGTCACATTCTTCCGGTTGAACGCGAGGTTACTATTGTCCACGAGGCTTAATTTTACAGCAAGAGATTTCTCAAGGACGAACATGTTGAACAGCAAAAAAAGAAGTTTCAGGTGGACAAATGGGCTTCTAAACGTGCTCGACTTATATTTACAATAAGTTGTAGACATCCTGAAATAATTTTTTTTGCACGGGATGTTGATTTTATGGATCAGACCGATCCATTTGTTTGTGACTGCAAAAAAGAGTGGTTGGGTTAGATGTTACTATCATGTTCAATCTGGGTTTTGTCTAAAAGTTTGATGAACAATTAATCCTTGGGCTTTTTGTACCATTTGTATGCTTGACTTGCATGTTGTTGCCCTCGTACTCCCCTCCACCTGCCACTACACTGCCGCATCTTCCATGGCTGCTCTTCGGTCCCATCCGAGGCCTTGCCGTCGTTCTCCGCCTTGGTTAGCTCACTGTGCCCGCCGCCGTCTGGCATTGTCAACATGGTCAACAACTAAGAGGAATCAGGAGATGACTGTACGTGGAGAGGCTGACAGTAGGGACCCATCAGGGTCATTGCATTTCGCAAGGAGGTGCCTCGTTATTACAAGCCAAAAAAATACTTCCTCCTAATTGTTTGACAACTAGGTTCCACGCCATTGTCAATGTAGTCAATAAACGAGAAAATTACACAACGAGCGGCTAACACCAGGGACCCAGCAGCTCACCCAGTTGTTTTTCAGTTTCAGAGATGGAGCTCAACTGCGCGCTGTGCGGGGGCTGTGGCCCGTCTAGCCCACTCTTACGCTTTTATTAAGCACATGACGAGCCCAGTTGATATATTTTTTCTTTCTGAAATTGGCTGGCCCAGTTCTTTTTTTTGGAGAATACCAAAACCGAGGTCTACTTGCTTTTCTCAGCCCTGCTGGGCTACAAATCTTTCAAGACGAGGAGGGATCTAAGTAGTAAGAAATGGGCTTCCCCAGAAAACGGGCTATAAGTTGTAAGAAATGGGATGTAAATTTTTAAACCAAAGCCAACCGGCAATTGCATTAAAATATCATTTTTTCAGGATTTCTCTACTCTTTACTCTTATAAAAACCAAAGCCAACTGGCAATTACATTAAAATATCATCTTTTCTCCCACAAGATAAACTACTCATACAAATGCATCTTCATGTTCCGTGTAACGAACGGGCATCTTGCTAGTTAAGATTCTAAATATCATTCATTTTTTTGCGGAGAATTTTTTTTTGAATTTTATTTTGATATAATTTTTTGAAAACTATTTTTAACGTGACTCGACATTTTGTGATTAAAAGAGTTCGGATCCCACCGAAATATGCAAAATTTCGTTGAATTTTTAGCAGTGCCCAGTATATATGGTCTGTAATGCTAATAAAAAGAATATGGGATTCAAATATCCTTAAGAATTAGCAAATGGGCTGTAAATTATTGAAAATAATGGCTAATGGGCTGTATGCAGTTTTCCACAGATTTGGAGGCTGACTTCTGGGCCTACTAGGTTGACGATCACGCTGTCCTAAAAAAAATTTGACGCATACGCAAGGCTTTGTCAACTTAGTCAACACACATCAGTGACTGTTGGATGTCCATCCAACGGCCTCCGTGCTTCTTCAATCTCTGATCTTCCTGCTCCAACCTCCCAAACCAGCGCCGGTGGGACTGCCTGCTCCCTCCTCCCGTGGCTGGTTGTGCTGCCGCCAGGCCATCCCTCTAACCACCCACACATCCTGTTATTTTCTGGCGATGTTAGCCTCACCCCGCAGCCGACCAGTCAGTGCTCGTTCTCCCCTCAGCATGGGCATCCGCTGCGGTGGCTTCGCCGGCTCTAGGTGGTTCTCTTCCTGGGCCTCGCCCTCGTCCACCCCGTTTGTGCTCTCGGCGAGGCGAGGTCAACATGGTCAACAAATAGCATCCATCGGAAGAGGCTGACAGTAGGGGCCCACACAGGAAAATGCCTCCTTATTACGCGCAAAATAATGATTCCTCCACCTGATAGCTGGGACCCACCGGAAGGGTCTCTGTATTTCGCGAAAAAAACATTCCCCCCGCTGTCAGCTCGGACCTACCGGAAATGCCTCCTTATTACGCACAAAAAATGAATACTCCCCCTGCTAGCTAGGACTCACCTTGGTGGGAGGCTGACTTGTGGGCCTACTAAGTTTACGGGGATGGAGGGCTTTGTCAACTTAGTCAATACGAACGACTCTAGCTCCAGTGACCGTACGATGTCCATCCAACGGCCGTAGTGGCTCTTCAACCTCTGGTCTTCATGCTCCAGCCACCCAAAGCAGCGCCGGTCGTGCCGCGTGCTCCTGCTTCCTGTGGCCGGCTGTGATGCCGCGGAGGCCTCACCGCCCCCTACTACTCCCACCGCTGGCCAGGCCATCCCTCTACTCACCCACACCCCCTGTTATTCTGCGGCGATGGCAGCCTCACCCTCGTACTCCTCTTCGCGTGGGCATCCACTGCTGCGTCTTCCCCGGCTCCGCGTCGTCCCCTTCCTAGGCCTTGCCGTCGTCCACCGTCGTGGTGCTCTCGGCACGGCGTGGTCAATGTGGTCAACGACCGACTTCCATCGGAAGAGTACTGTGTGTGGAGAGGCTGACAGCTGGGTCCACGGCGGCCACAAGGAAGTGCCTCCTTATTACGCGCAAAATAATTATTCCTCCACCTGACAGCAGGGACCCACCGGACGGGCCACCAGTATTTCGCGAAAAAATGGTTGCCCCTGACTGCTGGGACTCACCCGACGGGCCACCATATTTCGCGAAAAAAATGTTCCCCCTGCTATCACCTCGGACCCACCGGAAGTGCCTCCTTATTACGCACAAAAAAAGGAATACCCCCCTGCCAACTGGGACCCACCTTGGTGGGAGGCTGACTTGTGGGCCTACTAAGTTGACGGGGACGGAGGGCTTTGTCAACTTAGTCAATATAAACGATTCTAGCTCCAGTGACCGTACGATGTCCATCCAACGGCCATGGTGCTTCTTCAACCTCTGGTCTTCTTGCTCCAGCCACCCAAAAGCAGCGCCGGTCGTGCCGCATGCTCCTGCTTCCCATGGCCGGATGTGCTGCCGCGGAGGCCTCACCGCCCCCTACTATTCCCACCGCTGGCCAGGCCCTGCGACGACGGCAGCCTCACACTGCAGCCAAACCAGTGAACCATCGTAATCCTCTCCGCACGGGCTTCCGCTGCCGCATCTTCCCCGGCTCCCCATCGTCCCCTTCCTAGGCCTAGCCGTCGTCCACCGCCCTGGAGCTCTCGGCGCAGCATGGTCCACGTGGTCAAGGAACGACTTCCATCAGACATGGACTGTATGTGGAGAGGCTGACAGCTGGGTCCACGGCCGAAGCAAGGAAGTGCCTCCTTATTACGCGGAAAATAATTATTCCTCCACCTGACAGCGGGGACCCACCGGACGGGCCACCGTATTTCGTGAAAAAACATTTCCCCCCTGACTGCTGGGACCCACCAGCTGCACCTTCGCACGCAAGGAAGTGCGTCCGGGCAAAAAAAATGATTCACCCCCTGACTGCTGGGACCCACCAGCTACATCTTTGCACGCAAGGAAGTGCGTCCGGGCAAAAAAAATGATTCGCCCCCCTGACTGCTGGGACCCACCAGCTACATCTTCGCACGCAAGGAAGTGCGTCCAGGCAAAAAAAACAAAACCCCCCTGACTGCTGGGACCCACCAGCTACATCTTCGCAGGCAAGGAACTGCCAGACAGTCGGGACCCACCTGGTCGAAGTGTACGTAGCGTTGTCATTCTGGTCGCGAACGTGTACGTACATACTGGTCGATGTAGAGGCGCGCACGTGTCGTAGTAGAGGCGCGCACGTGTCGCTGTAGAGGCGCGCATGTAGCATGTACACGTACGTACAACGGCGAGGGTGCATGAAAGAAAATACAGCCACGTACATACATACGGGCAGGGTCTCAAACGCCTACTCGCACATACGTACATGGCTGGGTCGGAACGGAGAAACAGCATCGTCGTCGTGTTCATGGGGAGCCAACCGGCTGGGTCAGAACAGAATGCGTGGTCGTGTTCATCGGGAGGGCTTGGACGGAACAACCGATGGAAACGAGGCCTGGCATACCGCATAACGGAGGAAACGGACCTCCTACGTTCGGAACGGGATCCTATTGATCGGAAGGGGTGTGGCGTACCGCAAAACGGAGGAAATGGACCTCCTACAGTCGAAACGGGGGTCCTGTTGATCGGGAGGGGTGTGACCTACTGCAAAACGGACGAAACGGACCTCCTACGGTCGAAACGAGGGTCCTGTTGATCAGGAGGGGTGTGGCGTACCGCAAAACGGACGAAACGGACTTGTGTTGGAGCGCTACAGTCGAAACATGGGTCATGTTCATCGGGAGGGGTGTGGCGTACCGCAAAACGGGACTCCACGGGATACTGTTCATCTCCACCGTCGACCTCCGCCAGCCTCCACGGGCTCCTGTTCATCCAGCCTCCATATCGCGCTACTCCACCGGCTACTGTCCAACCACCCCTCCACTGTCTGCTGTTCATCCAGCCCTCCACCGTCTACTGTTCATCCAGCCCTCCACACCACGGGGTCCTGTTCAACAACCCCTCCACGGCCACCCCCCCCCACCGTTTACTGTTCATCCAGCCCTCCACACCACGGGGTCTTGTTCATCCAGAGGCAACGCCACCGCTCACTGTTCATCCAACCCCCCCCCTGCAATGCTCACTGTTCATCCAATCGATCGGCTTCAGTTAGCAGCAGTAGCGAAGGAATCGCTCCATCGGGTTTAGTTAATAGCCATCGATCGCTCGGGTTCAGTAACGCGTAGCCTACAGTGCAATCGCTCGGGTTCAGTTAGAGGCCAACGCCTCGCTCGGGTTCAGTTAGAGCCAATGCCTCGCACACACGCGTGTATGTGTATGAGAGACGTGCATCGATCGGCCCCCGACCTCCCACCATAACCGGCAACTCCCCAAAATTTTCCTCCCCCTCGCTTCTACCACAGTTTTTTCTGTCATGGACGGCCCAAAGAATGTCATACAGCTGCGTCTCCGGCCCGCCTAGGACAAAAAGCTCATTTTATGTCATGATTTTTTGTCATAGAAGTAGGAGCCCACTACATCTATGATGATACCGGGTTTTGTCACAATTATCGTCATAGAAGTGTCATATGTATGACAGAAAAAATTTTGTTCGGCCCAAAATGTCACGGATGTGTCTTTTTTTTTGCAGTGAGTCCCTCTAGCAGCTATGATGAGGGGAGTAGGAGCACTCCCAGCAATTTGTCTAAGGCAGCAACCAGGACTAGGAAGAAGAGAACATCTGAATCTGAGGATAAAGATTTTTGTTGTTGAGGAGGAAGTGACCTCCAAGAAGAAAGTACTCAAGAAAGAGTATACTGCTACTGTTGCCACAAAGCGTGGAATGCATAAGAAAGCTCCACCTAGGAGAGCTCCAATGTCTAAACCCAGGAAAGTGCCAACTCAAGAAACTATGCAGTTCACTTTGGAATAGTCTGATGATGATGATGATGATGATGAGGCTGCTGGAAAGAAGAAGAAGAGAGCTAGAACAACCACTGCTAAGGTGCTTGGAAGACCTTCCATGAGGGAACATGATGAAGAAGAGGAGGAAGAGCCTGTTGCACCTCTTGCAAAGCCTCAGAAGCTTATGGGGGATGCCATAAGGACCAGGGCTGCTCCATCTAAGCCCAAGTCTGCCCCCAAGCCTTCAGCTCAACCTCAAGCTCCCAAGACAACTGCACCAAAGAGATCAACAATGAATATGCCTGCTGCTGAAAAGAACAAGGCCCCAGTACCTGAAGCTCAAGAAGAAGAGCCACAAGTGCTCAGAAAGCTCAAGCCCAGGATTCCAGATCATAGTGATGATCATCCTATGGCAGAGAATATGAAACTAAGAAAGGATGCAGGTCTGATACTTTGGAGAAAGATTGATCCCTATGCCACCAAGAGGAGAACTGCTATGGACTACCACTTTCACACAAAGGAACAACATGATTTCTATGAGACTCTTCTATTGGACAAGAAGCTCATTTTTTGCGATATGAAATGGGTTGACTGGAAATACATTGATGACAATGAAGACTACTTCCCAATGTGCGTGAGAACTTCAAAATGAATGGTATTGACAAGTTTGTTGGTCAGAAGCTGACTAAGTGGAACGATGATATGATCATGCAATTCTATTCCACTACTCACTTCTATCCTAATGGAAAGATAGTCTGGATGACTGAAGGAACGATATATTAATCTACTATCTCAGAATGGGCCAAGCTGATCAATGCCCCAGAGGAAGCAGAGCATGATCTAGATGTATATGGCAAGCCTAGGAAGGATCACAACTCCATGGCTAATATGTACAAGCAATTCCTGATGAAGCCTTGGAGACTCACAAGTTTGGATCAATATACTATCTGCTTGCTGGTTTGACCACCATCAACACTATATTGAGGCATACTATTTTGCCCAAGTCAGGAGATCATAGAATGATCTGTGGTCACTCCATCAACTTGCTTCACTTGTTTGATGTTCCGCAGAAGTTCAAGGTGATGAGCCTGATTGTGGAAACAGTGAAGAGAACAGCTGCAGATCAGAAGAGATCTTGTGGATATGCCCCTCACATTTAGATGTTAATCAATTCCAAGATGGGAACCGGGACATATCTACTTGATAGAGAGCACCTTCCCCTGAGGCTAGCCTTTGATGACAACGACGTTGTCATGGATGCTTCCCATCCTACTTGTGTCGGCGTTCTGGGAACGGGGGTCCCCAGACTTGCCTGCCTGTGGCATGGCTCAAAGGGGGGCCCAGCACGGCCCATCTTCATCAACACAAGCTCAAGACCCTCGCGAGGGGCCAAGCCTCGCGGGGCGGGCGACAAGGAGCTTCCACAGGCACGGCCTCATCAGGCTGGCTCACGAGGAGGCGAAGAGATCAAGGCAGGGTACCTCACGAGGAGCCCATGACGCAAGCCATGACGACCAAGGGCGCCAGTCGGGCGCCAGCCCGCGCAGTGTCCTCCTTTCCTCTTTGGTGCAAAGGGAGCAAGCGCAGGCGAGAGCATCAAGCAAAGGCATCCATTTCGGTGCAACAAGACCAAGACCCGCCCAACGGTATGAAGGAAGTCATTGTGGAGCCCAAGCAAGCATCACCAGCAGAGCCTTTGACAGGCAAGGACCAACTTTAGTCAGGATAAGTGTACCCGATGTTCCTTCAAAATGGCCAATTGTTGGCGCCCTTCCCGCTCAATATTTGGGAAGAGGCCCAGGGCCTTTGCCTATAAATAGTATTAGCCACCCACAAGGTAGAGACACGCAGAGATAGGAGAACAGGATCTACGCCAAGTAGCCAGTAGAGAGAGCGACTGAACTCCTCCTAGCAGTTCATCGCACCAGCCAAGAATAGACCCTCGCGAGGCTGTTCTTCCTTGTATTGTTCATCATCAGCCCAAGAGGCAATCCACCACACCACACACTAGAGTAGGGTATTACACCGCAATGGTGGCCTGAACCAGTATAAACTCTATGTCTCTTGTGTTGTTCCTTTCGTAGTTTAGATCCTAGCGAGGCGGCGAGGAACAGGTAGGTAGAGGGTGAAATCTCCACGCGCACCCCAGTGTTCGAACCTCAAGGGTCTACCGGAACCCGAAATCCGACATTTGGCGCGCCAGGTAGGGGGTGCGACAGAGTTTTCCTCTCCGCCACCGTCGCGACCTGCCACGCGATGGGCAGCACGCCACCCGCTCCGGTCGCCAGCGCCAGTGCTGGGGCCAGGGGGCTCCGAGCCATGGCCCCAGCCTTGCAACGGGTGCGGTGGCCAGACAAGTTCAAGCCGGCGACGCCGCCGCACTACAACAGCGCGACCGATCCGCTGGCCTTCCTGCTGGCGTACGAGGAGGCCGTTCTCGAAGCTGAAGGTGACAACGGGGTCATGGCCAACTGGCTTCCCATGGCCCTCACCGGCGCTCCGCTCGCATGGCCGCTCCACCTGTCGGCGGCCTCCATGGCCTCTGGGAAAGAGCTGCACGGACTCTTCCTCGCCCACCACGTCGCGCCGGTGCCCCCGGTCATCGCGGCCCTCTTGGGCGGCTCGCAGGCGTCGCCCTCCAGTCACCATGTCAAGCCATTATTCCGTCGGGTCGACGCCACCTCCACGCGGCAGGGGGCTCTCCCGGATCGGTGGAGCCACAAGCCAGTCTAGCCTTCAGCTTGGAGGACCACCCCTCCAACTCGGCCTGCTCGGGTGCACTCCCCATGCTGTGCACCCCCACCATCTGCCAGGTGGCCGTCACCAGGACTCTCATCGACGGCGGCGCGGGCCTCAGCGTGCTCTCAGTTGAGGCCTTCAACCTCCTCCGCATACCCTAGGAGCGGCTGCAGCCCAGCCGGCCCTTCTCGGGCATCAGGGGTGGGTCATCCAGCTCCTTGGGACAGATCTGGCTCCCAGTAACTTTCGGCACCTACGACAATTTCCGCACGGAGCTGGTCGATTTCGATATCGCCCCCATCGGCCTCCCCTACAACGCCATCCTCTGCTATCTAGCACTGGCCCTATTCATGGCCGTGACTCACCCAGCGTACAACCTTATGAAGATGCCCGGGAGTAGCGGTGTCCTCACCGTGCCTGGGGACACCGGGGATGCGTTGTGAGCTCTCAAGCTCGCCTTCAAGACAGCAGCGTCAGCACAGCCCGCCGACGCGGGGACCCCCGAGCCCAAGGGGGCTGCACCAACCAAGAAGAAACAGTTGTTCACCCAAGACAAGGCGGAGACCAAGCAGATACCCGTCGACAAGGACGGGTCCACTAACGCCACTTTCACCATAGGCACCAACCTCGGGCCCAAGCAGGAGGAAGCCCTGGTCAAGTTCCTGCGTGCAAACAAGAAGGTATTCGCCTGGGAGCCCGATCAATTGGCAGGGATCCCACGGGGCGTAATCGAGCACCACCTCAACGTGTGCCACAACGTGCGCCCCGTGAAGCAGAAAGCGAGGCGGCAGTCCACAGAAAAGCAGGCCTTCATCATCCAGGAGACCCGCAAGCTAGAAGCCGCGGGGGTCATTCGCAAGGTCTGATATCTAGATTGGTTGGCCAACCCTGTGGTTGTGCCAAAGAAGGGAGGGAAGGAGCGCATGTGTGTCGACTTCACCAACCTCAACAAAGCATGCCCACAAGATCCGTTCCCGCTCCCTCGCATCGATCAGATCGTCGATTCCACCACTGAGTGCGACCTGTTATGCTTCTTGGATGCCTTCTACGGGTATCACCAGATCAAGATGGCGGTGGAAGACATGGAGAAGATGGCCTTCCTGACCCTGTGTGGGGTGTACTGCTATACATGCATGCCGTTCGGACTGCGCAACACGGGGGCAACCTTTCAGCGGCTCATGCACATCACCTTGGGCCTGCAACTCGGGAAGAATGTGGAAGCTTACGTCAATGACATTGTGGTGAAGTATCGTGAGGCCAAGACCCTAATACAAGACCTGGAGGAAACCTTTGCAAACCTCAACGCAGTGAACCTGCGGCTCAACCCGGAGAAGTGTGTGTTTGGGGTCCCCTCGGGAAAGCTCTTGGGCTTCCTCGTGTCCCACCGAGGCATCGAGGCCAACCCAGAAAAGGTCAAGGCGGTCGAGGACATGAGCCCGCCAAAGACCCTCAGAGAGATGCAGAAGCTCACTAGGCGCGTGACTGCGCTAGGGCGCTTCATCTCCAAGTTAGGGGAGCGAGCGCTGCCTTACTTCCAGCTGATGAAGAAAAAGGGGCCCTTTGAATGGACTGAAGAGGCCGACAAGGCGTTCCAAGATCTCAAGAGATACCTAACCAGCCCTCCGATGATGGTGGCCCCACGCCCTCAAGAGCCCTTGGTGCTCTACCTTGCCGCCACTCCCTACTCCGACAGCGCAGCTCTGGTGGCGGTTAGAGAGGAGCATCGGACCAAGGCCGCGGCAGCTACCCATGTCAAGGCAAAGCGGGACCAAGAAGGACTTCCAGAGATCACTACCATGGCTGAGAAGGATCAGCCGCCGCAGGAGAGCGCACTGGGAACGGAAGAGGCCCTTCCCCCAGGCAACCAGCTTCTGGAGGCTCCACCGCCTCAGGAGGCGCCACGGCCTCCGGAGGACGCCACCAGCACCGACGCTCCAAGCCTCGTCGAGCACCCAGTGTACTTCGTCAGCACGGTGTTGCGGGATGCAAGGGCACGGTACCCCATGCCTCAGAAACTCCTCCTCGCGCTACTGGTGGCCTCGCGCAAGCTGCGGCACTACTTTCAGGGTCACCCTATCAAGGTTGTCTCAGCGTACCCCTTGGAAAGGGTGCTCAGGAGCCCTAACTCAGCCGGAAGGGTCGCCGAGTGGAACATTGAACTGCAAGCGTTTCAGCTCGAATTCAGCACAACCAGAGTCATCAAGGGGGCCGCGCTAGTGGATTTCGTGGCCGAATGGACGGAGGCACCAGGCCTCAAGGCCGACGAGGATCGATCGCTCTCCCCGGGAAGCGAGGCGCCAGAAGGCTGGGTCATGTACTTCGACGGGGCGTTCTCCAGGCATGGCGCCGGGGCTGGCGCGGAGCTCATATCTCCCACTCAAGACAAGCTCTATTACGCCGTGCAGCTCTGTTTCCAGCAAGGCGAAAAGGTCTCCAACAACATAGCGGAGTATGAAGGTCTAATAGCAGGCTTGAAGGCCGCGGCTGCCCTAGGGGTAAAGCGCCTTACCATCAAGGGCAATTCGCAGCTCCTCGTCAATTTCTCCAATAAAGTATACGAGCCAAAAGATGAGCACATGGAGGCCTACCTTGCGGAGGTCCGCAGGATGGAAAAGCAGTTCTGGGGGTTAGAGTTGCAGCATGTGCCCCGTGGCACCAATCAGGAGGCCGATGACATCGCCAAACGAGCATCCAGGCGGTTACCTCAGGAGCCTGGCGTCTTCGAGGAGCGGCTCTTCAAGCCCTCGGCCATGCCATCACTATCAAACACGGCGCAGCCTCGGGAGGAGCTCCCCTAGCCACCTGCCTTGGGAGCCCCGGTCTGTGGCCCAGCCTCAGGAGCGCGCCTGCTCCTGACAATGGAGCCTCGGGAGGGGTGCTGGATCACAGAGCTCCGGAGTTACTTAACACAAGGGACCCTTCCGGAGAAGGAGGAGGAAGCGGAGCGTGTGGCGCGGCAAGCCACAGCATACTGTATCAGGGATGGAGAACTCTACCGGAAGCAACCAAATGGTGTGTCCCTACGCTGCATATCCAAGGAGCAAGGGAAAGAGCTGCTGGCGGATATACACGGTGGAGACTATGGGCACCACTCATCAAGGCATTCCGCAGCGGCTTCTATTGGCCTACTGTGCTCAATGACGCTGTCGAACTAGTAAAGGCTTGCGAAGCCTGCCAATTCCATGCCAAGCAGATCCATCAGCCGGCAGGAGGTCTGCAAACTATACCCCTCTCGTGGCCATTCGCAGTCTGGGGGATGGATATCCTTGGCCCGTTCCCTCGGGCGCCGGGGGGCTATCGCTACCTCTACGTCGTCGTGGACAAGTTCACCAAGTGGGCTGAAGTGGAAGCCGTCCGCACCATCCCTGCGGGTTCAGTGGTCAAGTTCATCAAGGGCATCGTGAGCCGGTTCGGGGTGCCGAACCGCATCATCACCAACAACGGTTCGCAATTCACCAGTAACCTCTTCAAAACATATTGTGCTAACCTTGGAACGCAGATATGCTACGCTTCAGTGGCGCACCCCCAAAGCAACGGCCAGGCCGAGCGGGCCAACGCTGAGGTCCTGAGGGGCCTCAAGACCAGAACATTCAAGAAGAAGCTGGAAGCCTGCGACAGAGGTTGGTACGATGAGCTTCAGTCCGTGTTGTGGTCCATCCGCACGACCGCAACCAAGTCGACTGGAGCGACCCCGTTCTTCTTGGTCTATGGAGCTGAAGCGGTCCTCCCTCACGAGGTCAGACGTCGTTCCGCACGGGTCCTGGCATTCGACGAAGCGCAGCAGGACGCCATGCGGGGGATGGACCTCGTGCTGGGGGAGGAGCGTCACCGAGAAGTCGCGTTGCGAGCGGCGAGATACAAACAAGCACTGCGGCGATACCACTGCCGCAACATCCGCCCCAGAACTCTTGAGGTAGGGGACCTCGTGCTCAGGCGGGTTCTCTCCAGGGAGGGACTGCATAAGCTCTCTCCCATGTGGGAGGGACCGTTCAAGGTTGTTCATGTTTCCAGGCCCGGCTCCGCGCGCTTGGAGACCCAGGTAGGGGTGCCAGTCCAGAATGCGTGGAACATCCAGCACCTCTGGAGGTTCTACCCCTAAAAAGGCCCAGAGCCTGTGAAGAAGGCAAATGCCTATGAAGATTATCTTTTTGGAAAAGGCCCAGAGCCTGTGAAGAAGGCGAATGCCTGTGAAGATTATCTTTTTGGAAAAGGCCCAGAGCCTGTGAAGAAGGCGAATGCCTGTGAAGATTATCTTTTTGGAAAAGGCCCAGAGCCTATGAAGAAGGCAAGTGCCTGTGAAGATTATCTTTTTGGAAAAGGCCCAGAGCCTATGAAGAAGGCAAGTGCCTATGAAGCTGTCGCGTTTTCGAAAAGGCCTGGAGCCTGTGAAGAGGACCAATGCCCGTGAAGCTTGCTTCACCAAAGAAAGGCCCGGAGCCTGTGAAGAAGGCAAATGCCTGTGAAGCTCGCCGCCCGTGACACTCTCACCTAATAATGAGTTGGGGCTGTACACGCCCCGGAGTCTCAGGAGCGCCGGCCTCAGGCCCTGGGGCTCCCTCCCACGCCCAGTGGCAGCACTTAGCTCCGCACTGGTGAGAAGACGTCGAAGATTAGACTAGGTGTCGAACGCGGCTTTTTCATTTGCTTTCTACAGTTGGCTAGTTCATTCTCATTTGAAGTTTTATTGAAACTATCGCCGTCTTTTGACTTATGGCTCTTCGACTTTTCGCCCTCCTGCCTCGATTTCTCTTGCGTAAGGTCTCGCGAGGGGGCAGCCCGAGCGCCCTCGCGAGTGTTTCTGTCCTTATCGTTCAAGGTTTTGCAACCCAGGTCCACTACAGGAGCACCCCTCCAGTCCGTGCCTCACGGGCACCGTGACACGAATACAGGACCTGGGTCGGTCGCCCCCACAGCTGAGGCTGGGAATTACCTGCACGCGGGCGTGCGGCCAGAAGGAACAATATCAAAATAATGGAAACAGTGCGATGATTAAAAACGGTAACCCAAACACGCCCCCACGGGGCCCCACACTACTGTCTTTTTACACAGGAAAAAGGAAAAGAAAGAACGAATCAGGCGCGGCTCGCCCTACACCGGCCCTCAGGGAAGACTCGAGCCGCCTCCGGGGCTCAGGCGGACTCCCTCTCGCACTTCACTGAGGCGCGATGGCGGGCAGACCCGCTACCACCCTCCAAGCAGGCACGACGGCGTTGAGGCTGACCGCGGCCACTGCTAGAAGAGTCGCTGCCCGAAGAAGAACCAGTGAAGCTTGAGGAACCCTGGGCGCCACCAACCATGCGCGCGTTGTCCTCTCCGTCCTCGCCGGGGCTGGGTCCCCAGCCACGGTCGTCGTCTTCAGGGCAGCACCCTGCGCGACGACCATCTTCCCCAAACACCCTCACGTAGAGGGTGGCATCGCCGTCGAACTTGAAGTGCAGGGTGCACCGACGGCTCAGGCCACGCGCGCGGTCAAACGTCTGCTAGCCGCGGGTCAAGGCCAAGCTCCCGGCTGCGGAGACCTCCAGCGAAGCCCACGAGGCCCGGCTGCAGCAGCCATCTGCCTGGAGCCAGAGGCCGCCCGGGGCGCCAGCCGGGAGCTCACCTAGGAGGAAGCGAGGGAGCTGAAGCCGGGCGCTAGTCGGCTCCGCCGCCCACACAACGAACTCCGGCAGCACCTCCGTAGTGTGGAAGCGCGGCCTAGGGGGTCGCACGGCCGAAGCACGCCCCCCGGCCACGGCCAGCCGCCCGTCACCGCGTGGGAAGTCACCTCCGCGACCGCAGGGAGCCGCCGTGGAGGCCACAGGGTGTTTGCGAGGGCAGCCTCGACCGCGCTTGGGCGGGGGAGAGGCAGGCTCAACCTGGCGGGCCTTTCCTTTCTCTGCGGACGAGAACTTCCTTGACGGAGCCATGAAGAAGAAGGAGAAGCAAGAAGAGATAGACTGGAAGGGCACGCGCCGTGCCGTACTTAAAGCCAGAGGAGGCCAACCACCGACCTCCACGATCGCAGGTAATCATGACCCACTCTGCATGCAGGGACTTGTCAATTCGTGCAGTTGCCGAGGCATCATGGGGAAGTGGAGACGCCCACGTCCAATCAGACGCCATGCGGCGCCCAAGGCCGCAGGCTGTTAGGGCCCGCGGCGCTTCGCACTTGCCCTTTCGCCTCTCTGCTCGGCCAAGTCCGGGCTTGGGCCCGGGGGCTACTGTCGGTGTTCTGGGAACGGGGGTCCCCAGACTTGCCTGCCTGCGGCCTGCCGCGTGGCTCAAAGGGGGGCCCAGCACGGCCCATCTTCATCAACACAAGCTCAAGACCCTCGCGAGGGGCCAAGCCTCGCGGGGCGGGTGACAAGGAGCTTCCTCAGGCACGGCCTCATCAGGCTGGCTCACGAGGAGGCGGAGAGATCAAGGCGGGGTACCTCACGAGGAGCCCATGACGCAAGCCATGACGACCAAGGGCGCTAGTCAGGCGCCAGCCGGGCGCAGTGTCCTCCTTTCCTCTTTAGTGCAAAGGGAGCAAGCGCAGCCGAGAGCATCAAGCAAAGGCATCCATTTCGGTGCAACAAGACCAAGACCCGCCCAACGGCAGAAGGAAGTCATTGTGGAGCCCAAGCAAGCGTCACCACCAGAGCCTTTGACACGCGAGGACCAACTTTAGTCAGGATAAGTATACCCGATGTTCCCCTTCAAAATGGCCAATTGTTAGCGCCCTTCCCGCTCAATATTTGGGAAGAGGCCCAGGGCCTTTGCCTATAAATAGGATTAGCCACCCACAAGGTAGAGAACGCAGAGATAGGAGAATAGGATCTACACCAAGTAGCCAGTAGAGAGAGCGACTGAACTCCTCCTAGCAGTTCATCGCACCAGCCAAGAACAGACCCTCGTGATGTTGTTCTTCCTTGTATTGTTCATCATCAGCCCAAGAGGCAATCCACCACACCACACACTGGAGTAGGGTATTACACCGCAATGGTGGCCTGAATATAAACTCTGTGTCTCTTGTGTTATTCCTTTCGTAGTTTAGATCCTAGCGAGGCGGCGAGGAACAGGTAGGTAGAGGGTGAAATCTCCGCGCGCACCCCAGTGTTCGAACCTCAAGGGTTTGCCGGAACCCGAAATCCGACAACTTGTGCTAAAGCCCAGGAGAAGAGAGAGAAAGCAAAGGCTGCAAAAGCAACAAAGGTAGCAAGTGCACCAGATGCCTCCACAAAGCTACTTAAGACCAAGCAAGATCAACTCAGTTATCTTGAGGCTACAGTGAGAATTGAGAAGGGCTTGGCCACCCTGACTCGAAATCAGGAAAGTCTTGAGAGGATCATGTAGGGGAATGTAGCAATAATTCAAAAAAAATTATATGTATCACCAAGATCAATCTAGGAGATTCTAGCAGAGAGAGAGAGAGAGGATGTGCATCTTCATACCTTTGAAGATCGCTAAGCGGAAGCGTTACTAGAACACAGATGAGGGAGTCATACTTGTGGTGATTCAAATCGTGGAAGATCCGATCTAGTGCCGAACGGATGGCGCCTCCGCGTTCAACACACATACAGCTCGGGGACGTCTCCTCCTTCTTGATCCAGCAAGGGGAGAGGAGAAGTTGAGGGAGAGCTCCGGCAGCACGACGGCGTGGTGGTGGAGCTTGCAGTTCTTCAGCAGGGCTTCGCCAAGCACTACTACTATGAAGGAGGTGTGGGGAGGGAGAGGGTTGTGCTATGGGAAGGGTGCGGCAGCCTCCCCCCTATTTATAGGGGCAAGGGAGAGGGGGGCGGAGGCCAAGGGGGCGCCCCCTTTAGGGTCCCCCCAACCCTAGGCGCATGGGCCCTAGGGGGGTTGGCGCCCAGCCCACTTAGGGGCTGGTTCCCCTCAATATTAAGCCCATAGGGCCCTCCGAGGCAGGTGGACCCTCCCGGTGGACCCCCGGAAACCTTTCGCTGGTCCCGGTACAATACTGGTATACCCCCGAACATTTCCGGTGACTGAATAAGGACTTCCCATATATAAATCTTTATCTCCGAACCATTCTGGAACTCCTCATGACTTCCGGGATCTCATCCGGGACTCCGAACAACATTCGGTAACTGCATACTAATTCCCATAACAACTCTAGCGTAACCGAACCTTAAGTGTGTAGACCCTACGGGTTCAGGAATCATGCAGACATGACCGAGACATCTCTCCGGCTAATAACCAGCAGCGGGATCTGGATACCCATGTTGGTTCCCACATGTTCCACGATGATCTCATCAGATGAACCACGATGTCGGGGATTCAATCAATCCCGTATACAATTCCCTTTGTCAATCGGTATGTTACTTGCCCGAGATTCAATCGTCGGTATCCTAATACCTCGTTCAATCTCGTTACCGGCAAGTCACTTTACTCGTTCCGTAATGCATGATCTCATGACTAACTACTTAGTCGCATTGAGCTCATTATAATGATGCATTACCGAGTGGGCCCAGAGATACCTCTCCGTCATACGGAGTGACAAATCCCAGTCTCGATTCATGCCAACCCAACAGACACTTTCGGTGATACCTGTAGTGTACCTTTATAGCCACCCAGTTACGTTGTGACATTTGGTACACCCAAAGCATTCCTACGGTATCCGTGAGTTGCACAATCTCATGGTCTAAGGAAATGATACTTGACATTAGAAAAGCTTTTAGCAGACAAACTACACGATCTTGTGCTATGCTTAGGATTGGGTCTTGTCCATCACATCATTCTCCTAATGATGTGATCCCGTTATCAATGACATCTAATGTCCATGGTCAGGAAACCATAACCATCTATTCATTAACGAGCTAGTCAACTAGAGGCTCACTAGGGAGATGTTTTGGCCTATGTATTTACACATGTATTACGGTTTCTGGTCAATACAATTATAGCATGAACAATAGACAATTATCATGAACAAGGAAATATAATAATAACCGTTTTATTATTGCCTCTAGGGCATATTTCCAACAGTCTCCCACTTGCACTAGAGTTAATGATCTAGTTACATTGTGATGAATCGAACACCCATAGAGTTCTGGTGTTGATCATGTTTTGCTCGTGGAAGAGGTTTAGTCAACGGATCTACGACATTCAGATCCGTATGCACTTTACAAATATCTATGTCTCCATCTTGAACATTTTCACGAATGGAGTTGAAGCGACGCTTGATATGTCTGGTCTTCTTGTGAAACCTGGGCTCCTTGGCAAGGGCAATAGCTCCAGTGTTGTCACAGAAGAGAGTCATCGGACCCGACGCATTGGGAATAACTCCTAGGTCGGTAATGAACTCCTTCACCCAGATTGCTTCATGTGCTGCCTCTGAGGCTGCCATGTACTCCGCTTCACATGTAGATCCCGCCACGACGCTCTGCTTGCAACTGCACCAGCTGACTGCCCCACCATTCAAAATATACATGTATCCGGTTTGTGACGTGGAGTCATCCAGATCTATGTCGAGGCTAGCATCAACGTAACCCTTTACAACGAGCTCTTCATCACCTCCATAAATGAGAAACATATCCTTAGTCCTTTTCAGGTACTTCAGAATATTCTTGACCGCTGTCAAGTGTTCCATGCTGGGATTACTTTGATACCTTCCCACCAAACTTACGGCAAGGTTTACATCAGGTCTGGTACACAACATGGCATACATAATAGACCCCATGGCTGAGGCATAGGGGATGACACTCATCTTTTCTCTATCTTCTGCCGAGGTCGGGCATTCAGCCGTGCTCAATTTCACACCTTGCAATACAGGCAAGATCCCCTTCTTGGATTGATCCATATTGAACTTCTTCAATATCTTATCAAGGTATGTGCTTTGTGAAAGACCGATGAGGCATCTCGATCTATCTCTATAGATCTTGATGCCTAATATGTAAGCAGCTTCCCCAAGGTCCTTCATTGAAAAACACTTATTCAAGTAGGCTTTATGCTTTCCAAAAGTTCTATATCATTTCCCATCAATAGTATGTCATCCACATATAATATGAGAAATGCTACAGAGCTCCCACTCACTTTCTTGTAAACATAGGCTTCTCCATAAGTCTGCATAAACCCAAATGTTGATCATTTCGTCAAAGTGAATGTTCCAACTCCGAGATGCTTGCACCAACCCATAGATGGAGCGCTAGAGCTTGCATACCTTGTTAGCATTCTTAGAATTGACAAAACCTTCCGGCTGCATCATATACAATTATTCCTTAAGGAAACCGTTAAGGAATGCCGTTTTGACATCCATTTGCCATATCTCATAATCATAGAATGCGGCAATTGCTAACATGATTCGGATAGACTTCAGCTTCGCTACGGGTGAGAAGGTCTCATCGTAGTCAACCCCTTGAACTTGTCGATAACCCTTAGCGACAAGCCGAGCTTTATAGATGGTCACATTACCATCCGCGTCAGTCTTCTTCTTAAAGATCCATTTATTTTCTATGGCTTGCCGATCATCGGGCAAGTCTGTCAAAGTCCATACTTTTTTTTCATACATGAATCCTATCTCGGATTTCATGGCTTCAAGCCATTTTTTGGAATCTGGGCCCGCCATCGCTTCTTCATAGTTCGAAGGTTCACCGTTGTCTAACAACATGATTTCCAGGACAGGGTTGCCATACCATTCTGGTGTGGAACGTGTCCTTGTGGACCTACGAAGTTCAGCAGCAACTTGATTCGAAGTTCCTTGATCATCATCATTAACTTCCACTCTAGCCGGCGCAGGCACCACAGAAACATTTTCTTGAGCTGCGCTACTTTCCGGTTCAAGAGGCAGTACTTCATCAAGTTCTACTTTCCTCCCACTTACTTCTTTCGAGAGAAACTCTTTCTCCAGAAAGGATCCGTTCTTGGAAACAAAGATCTTGCCTTCGGTTCTGAGGTAGAAGGTATACCCAATAGTTTTCTTAGGGTATCCTATGAAGATGCATTTTTCTGACTTGGGTTTGAGCTTTTCAGGTTGAAGTTTCTTGACATAAGCATCACATCCCCAAACTTTTAGAAATGACAGCTTAGGTTTCTTCCCAAACCATAATTCATACGGTGTCGTCTCAATGGATTTAGACGGTGCCCTATTTAAAGTGAATGTGGCTGTCTCTAAAGCATAACCCCAAAATGATAGTGGTAAATCAGTAAGAGACATCATAGATCGCACGATATCCAATAGAGTGCGATTACGATGTTCGGACACACCATTACACTGAGGTGTTCTAGGCAGCGTGAGTTGTGAAATAATTCCACATTTCCTTAAGTGCGTACCAAACTCGTGACTTAAATATTCTCCTCCATGATCTAATCGTAAGAACTTTATTTTCCTATCACGTTGATTCTCCACCTCACTATGAAATTCCTTGAACTTTTCAAAGATCTCAGACTTGTGTTTCATTAGGTAGACATACCCATATCTACTTAAGTCATCAGTGAGGGTGAGAACATAATGATAGCCACCGCAAGCTTCAACACTCATTGGACCGCACACATCAGTATGTATTATTTCCAACAAGTTGGTTGCTCGCTCCATTGTTCCGGAGAATGGAGTCTTGGTCATCTTGCCCATGAGGCATGGTTCGCAGGTGTCAAATGATTCATAATCAAGTGACTCCAAAAGTCCATCTGCATGGAGCTTCTTCATGCGTTTGACACCAATGTGACCAAGGCGGCAGTGCCACAAGTATGTGGACTATTATTATTAACCTTACATCTTTTGGTATTCACACTACGAATATGTGTAACATCACGTTCGAGATTCAATAAGAATAAACCATTGACCAGCGGGGCATGACCATAAAACATATCTCTCATGTAAATAGAACAACCATTATTCTTGGATTTAAATGAGTAGCCATCTCGCATTAAGCGAGATCCAGATACAATGTTCATGCTCAAAGCTGGCACTAAATAACAATTATTAAGGTTTAAAACTAATCCCGTAGGTAAATGTAGAGGTAGCGTGCCGACAGCGATCACATCGACCTTGGATCCATTCCCGATGCACATTGTCACCTTGTCCTTTGCAAGTCTCCGCTTATTGCGCAGCTCCTGTTTTGAGTTACAAATATGAGCAACCGCACTGGTATCAAATACCTAGGAGCTACTACGAGTACTCGTAAGGTACACATCAATAACATGTATATCACATATACCTTTGGTGTTGCCGGCCTTTGATGACCCACAAGTATAGGGGATCTATCGTAGTCCTTTCGATAAGTAAGAGTGTCGAACCCAACGAGGAGTAGAAGGAAATGACAAGCGGTTTTCAGTAAGGTTTTCTCTGCAAGCATTGAAATTGTAGGTAACAGATAGTTTTGTGATAAGATAAATTGTAATGAGTAACAAGCAATGAAAGTAAATAAAGTGCAACAAGGTGGCCCAATACTTTTTGTAGAAAAGGACAAGCCTGGACAATTTCTTATAATGAGAAAGGAGCTCCAGAGGACACATGAGAATTATCGTCAAGCTAGTTTTCATCACGCTCATATGATTCGCGTTCGGTACTTTGATAATTTGATATGTGGGTGGACCGGTGCTTGGGTACTACCCTTACTTGGACAAGCATCCCACTTATGATTAACCCCTATTGCAAGCATCCGCAACTACAAAATAAGTATTAAGGTAAACCTAACCACAACATTAAACATATGGATCCAAATCAGCCCCTTACGAAGCAACACATAAACTAGGGTTTAAGCTTTTGTCACTCTAGCAACCCATCATCTACTTATTACTTCCCAATGCCTTCCTCTAGGCCCAAATAATGGTGAAGTGTCATGTAGTCGACGTTCACATAACACCACTAGAGGAAAGACAACATACATCTCATCAAAATATCGAACGAATACCAAATTCACATGACTACTAATAGCAAGACTTCACCCATGTCCTTAGGAACAAAAGTAACTACTCACAAAGCATATTCATGTTCATAATCAGAGGAGTAATGATATGCATTAAGGATCTGAACATATGATCTTACACCAAGTAAACCAATTAGCATCAACTACAAGGAGTAATCAACACTACTAGCAACCCACAGGTACCAATTTGTGGTTTTGATACAAGATTGGATACAAGAGATGAACTAGGGTTTTGAGAGGAGATGGTGCTGGTGAAGATGTTGATGGAGATTGACCCCCTCCCGATGAGAGGATCGTTGGTGATGACGATGGTGATGGTTTCCCCCTCCCGGAGGGAAGTTTCCCCGGCAGAACAGCTCTGCTGGAGCTCTAGATTGGTTCCGCCAAGGTTCCGCCTCGTGGCGGCGGAGTTTCATCCCGTAAGCTTGCCTCTGTTTTTTTTTCTAGGGTAAAAGCCTTCATATAGCAGAAGATGGGCATCGGAGGGCCACTAGGGGGCCCAGGAGACAGGGGCGCGCCCAGAGGGGTGGGCGAGCCCCCCACCCTCCTGGCCAGGGTGTGGGCCCCCTCTGGTGTTTTCTTCGCTCAATAATTCTTATTAATTCCAAAACTGACTTCCGTGGAGTTTCAGGATTTTTGGAGCTGTGCAGAATAGGTTTCCAATATTTGCTCCTTTTCTGGCCAGAATTCCAGCTGCCGGCATTCGCCCTTTTCATGGTAAACCTTGTAAAATAAGAGAGAATAGCCATAAGTATTGAGATATAATGTGTAATAATAGCCCATAATGCAATAAATGTTTATATAAAAGCATGATGCAAAATGGACGTATCAACTCCCCCAAGCTTAGACCTCGCTTGTCCTCAAGCGGGAGCCGAAATCAAAAAATATGTCCACATCTTTAGAGATAGAGGTGTCGATAAAAATAAAATATGGACATGAGGGCATCATGATCATTCTTATAACAACAACATAAATAGATATTATTGAAGGAAATATACCCTAGAGGCAATAATAAAGTTATTATTTATTTCCTCATATCATGATAAATGTTTATTATTCATGCTATAATTGTATTAACCGGAAACATGATACATGTGTAAATACATAAACAAACATATAGTCACTAGTATGCCTCTACTTGACTAGCTCATTAATCAAAGATGGTTATGTTTCCTAACCATAGACATGTGTTGTCATTTGATTAGTGGGATCACATCATTAGGAGAATGATGTGATTGACATGACCCATTCCATTAGCCTAGCACTTGATCGTTTAGTATATTGCTATTGCTTTCTTCATGACTTATACATGTTCCTGTAACTATGAGAATTATGCAACTCCCGTTTACCGGAGGAACACTTTGGGTACTACCAAACGTCACAACATAACTGGGTGATTATAAGGGAGTACTACAGGTGTCTCCGAAGGTACATGTTGAGTTGGCGTATTTCGAGATTAGGTTTTGTCACTCCGATTGTCGGAGAGGTATCTCTGGGCCCTCTCGGTAATGCACATCACTATAAGCCTTGCAAGCAATGTGACCAATGAGTTGGTTACGGGATGATGCATTACGTAACGAGTAAAGAGACTTGCCGGTAATGAGATTGAACTAGGTATTGGATACCGACGATCAAATCTCGGGCAAGTAACATACCGATGACAAAGGGAACAACGTATGTTGTTATGCGGTTTGACCGATAAAGATCTTCCTAGAATATGTAGGGACCAATATGGGCATCCAGGTTCCGCTATTGGTTATTGACCGAGAATAGTTCTAGGTCATGTCTACATAGTTCTCGAACCCGTAGGGTCCGCACGCTTAACGTTACGATGATAGTTTTATTATGAGTTTATAAGTTTTGATGTACCGAAGTTTGTTCGGAGTCCCGGATGTGATCACGGACATGACGAGGAGTCTCGAAATGGTCGAGACATAAAGATCGATATATTGGAAGCCTATATTTGGACATCGGAATCGTTCTGGGTGAAATCGGCATTTTACCGGAGTACCGGGAGGTTACCGGAACCCCCCGGGGGGTTATTAGGCCTACATGGGCCTCAAGGGAGAAGAGGGAAGGAGGCAGGAGGTGGCCACGCGCCCCTCCCCTTCCTAGTCCGAATAGGACAAGGGAAGGGGGGTGGCGCCCCCCTTTCCTTCCCCTCTTCCTCCTCTTTCCCCCTCCTTCTCCAACTAGGAAAGAAAGGGAGTCCTACTCCCGGTGGGAGTAGGACTCCCCCTTGGCGCGCCCCTCCTTGGACGGCCGCCCCCTCCCCTTGGCTCCTTTATATACGGGGGCGGGGGGCACCCCATAGACACACAAGTTGATCTATGGATCATTCCTTAGCCGTCTGCGGTGCCCCCCTCCACCATAATCCACCTCGGTCATATCGTCGCAGAGTTTAGGCAAAGCCCTGCGCCGGTAGAACATCATCATCGTCACCACGCCGTCGTGCTGACGGAACTCATCTCCAGAGCTTTGCTGGATCGGAGCCCGGAGATCGTCATCGAGTTGAACGTGTGCTGAACTCAGAGGTGTCGTACGTTCGGTGCTTCGATCGGTCGGATCGTGAAGACGTACGACTACATCAACCGCGTTGTGCTAACGCTTCCGCTTATGGTCTACGAGGGTACGTGGACAACACTCTCCCCTCTCGTTGCTATGCCATCACCATGATCTTGCGTGTGTGTAGGAATTTTTTTGAAATTACTACGTTCCCCAACAGTGGCATCCGAGCCTAGGTTTTATGCATTGATGTTATATGCACGAGTAGAACACAAGTGAGTTGTGGGCGATACAAGTCATACTGCTTACCAGCATGTCATACTTTGGTTCGGCGGTATTGTGAGATGAAGTGGCCCGGACCGACATTACGCGTACGCTTACGCGAGACTGGTTTCACCGTTACGAGCACTCGTGCTTAAAGGTGGCTGGCGGGTGTCTGTCTCTCTCACTTTAGCTGAATCGAGTGTGGCTACGCCCGGTCCTTGCGAAGGTTAAAACAACACTAACTTGACGAACTATCGTTGTGGTTTTTGATGCGTAGGTAAGAACAGTTCTTGCTAAGCCCGTAGCAGCCACGTAAAATTTGCAACAACAAAGTAGAGGACGTCTAACTTGTTTTTGCAGGGCATGTTGTGATGTGATATGGTCAAGACGTGATGCTATATTTTATTGTATGAGATGATCATGTTTTGTAACCGAAGTTATCGGCAACTGGCAGGAGCCATATGGTTGTCGCTTTATTGTATGAAATGCAAATGCCCTGTAATTGCTTTACTTTATCACTAAGCGGTAGCGATAGTCGTAGAAGCAATAGATGGCGTAACGACAATGATGCTACGATGGAGATCAAGGTGTCGCGCCGGTGACGATGGTGATCATGACGATGCTTCGAAGATGGAGATCACAAGCACAAGATGATGATAACCATATCATATCACTTATATTGATTGCATGTGATGTTTATCCTTTATGCATCTTATCTTGCTTTGATTGACGGTAGCATTTTAAGATGATCTCTCACTAATAATCAAGAAGTGTTCTCCCTGAGTATGCACCGTTGCGAAAGTTCTTCATGCTGAGACACCACGTGATGATCGGGTGTGATAGGCTCTACGTTCAAATACAACGGGTGCAAAACAGTTGCACACGCGGAATACTCAGGTCATACTTGATGAGCCTAGCATATACAGATATGGCCTCGGAACACGGAGACCGAAAGGTCGAACGTGAATCATATAGTAGATATGATCAACATAATGATGTTCACCATTGAAACTACTCCATCTCATGTGATGATCGGACATGGTTTAGTTGATTTGGATCACGTGATCACTTAGATGACTAGAGAGATGTCTGTCTAAGTGGGAGTTCTTAAGTAATATGATTAATTGAACTTAAATTTATCATGAACTTAGTACCTGATAGTATTTTGCTTGTCTATGTTTGTTTGTAGATAGATGGCTCGTGTTGTTGTTCCGTTGAATTTTAATGCGTTCCTTGAGAAAGCAAAGTTGAAAGATGATGGTAGCAATTACACGGACTGGGTCCGTAACCTGAGGATTATCCTCATTGCTGCACAGAAAAGTTACGTCCTGGAAGCACCGCTGGGTGCCAGGCCTGCTCCTGATGCAACTGACGACATTAAGAACGTCTGGCAGAGCAAAGCTGATGACTACTCGATAGTTCAGTGTGCCATGCTTTACGGCTTAGAACCGGGTCTTCAACGACGTTTTGAACGTCATGGAGCATATGAGATGTTCCAGGAGTTGAAGTTAATATTTCAAGCAAATGCCCGGATTGAGAGATATGAAGTCTCCAATAAGTTCTACAGCTGCAAGATGGAGGAGAATAGTTCTGTCAGTGAACATATACTCAAAATGTCTGGGTATAATAATCACTTGATTCAACTGGGAGTTAATCTTCCTGATGATAGTGTCATTGACAGAATTCTCCAATCACTGCCACCAAGCTACAAGAGCTTCGTGATGAACTATAATATGCAAGGGATGAACAAGACTATTCCCGAGCTCTTTGCAATGCTAAAAGCCGCGGAGGTAGAAATCAAGAAGGAGCATCAAGTGTTGATGGTTAACAAGACCACCAGTTTCAAGAAGAAGGGCAAAGGGAAGAAGAAGGGGAACTTCAAAAAGAACGGCAAGCAAGTTGCTGCTCAAGAGAAGAAACCCAAGTCTGGACCTAAGCCTAAAACTGAGTGCTTCTACTGCAAGCAGACTGGACACTGGAAGCGGAACTGCCCCAAGTATTTGGCGGATAAGAAGGATGGCAAAGTGAACAAAGGTATATGTGATATACATGTTATTGATGTGTACCTTACTAATGCTCACAGTAGCACCTGGGTATTTGATACTGGTTCTGTTGCTAATATTTGCAACTCGAAATAGGGACTACGGATTAAGCGAAGATTGGCTAAGGACGAGGTGATGATGCGCGTGGGAAACGGTTCCAAAGTCGATGTGATCGCGGTCGGCACGCTACCTCTACATCTACCATCGGGATTAGTTTTAGACCTAAATAATTGTTATTTGGTGCTACCGTTGAGCATGAACATTATATCTGGATCTTGTTTGATGCGAGACGGTTATTCATTTAAATCAGAGAATAATGGTTGTTCTATTTATATGAGTAATATCTTTTATGGTCATGCACCCTTGAAGAGTGGTCTATTTTTATTGAATCTCGATAGTAGTGATACACATATTCATAGTGTTGAAACCAAAAGATGCAGAGTTGATAGCCATAGTGCAACTTATTTGTGGCACTGCCGTTTAGGTCATATCGGTGTAAAGCGCATGAAGAAACTCCATACTGATGGGCTTTTGGAATCACTTGATTATGAATCACTTGTTACTTGCGAACCGTGCCTCATGGGCAAGATGACTAAAACGCCGTTCTCCGGAACTATGGAGCGAGCAACTGATTTGTTGGAAATCATACATACTGATGTTTGTGGTCTAATGAATGTTGAGGCCCGCGGCGGGTATCGTTATTTTCTCACCTTCACAGATGATTTGAGCAGATATGGGTATATCTACTTAATGAAACACAAGTCTGAAACATTTGAAAAGTTCAAAGAATTTCAGAGTGAGGTGGAAAATCATCGTAACAAGAAAATAAAGTTTCTACGATCTGATCGTGGAGGAGAATATTTGAGTTACGAGTTTGGTCTACACTTGAAACAATGCGGAATAGTTTCGCAACTCACGCCACCCGGAACACCAGAATGAAATGGTGTGTCCGAATGTCGTAATCGTACTTTACTAGATATGGTGCGATCTATGATGTCTCTTACTGATTTACCGCTATCGTTTTGGGGTTATGCTTTAGAGACGGCCGCATTCACGTTAAATAGGGCACCATCAAAATCCGTTGAGACGACGCCTTATGAACTGTGGTTTGGCAAGAAACCAAAGTTGTCGTTTCTTAAAGTTTGGGGCTGCGATGCTTATGTGAAGAAACTTCAACCAGATAAGCTCGAACCCAAATCGGAGAAATGTGTCTTCATAGGATACCCAAAAGAGACTATTGGGTACACCTTCTATCACAGATCTGAGGGCAAGATTTTCGTTGCTAAAATCGGATCCTTTCTAGAGAAGGAGTTTCTCTCAAAAGAAGTGAGTGGGAGGAAAGTAGAACTTGATGAGATAATTGTATCTACTCCCTTATTGGAAAGTAGTTCATCACAAGAACCGGTTCCTGTGACAACTACACCAATTAGTGAGGAAGCTAATGCTATTGATCATGAAACTTCAGATCAAGTTTCTACTGAACCTCGTAGGTCTACCAGAGTAAGATCCGCACCAGAGTGGTACGATAATCCTATTCTGGAAGTCATGTTACTTGACCATGATGAACCTACGAACTATGAGGAAGCGATGATGAGCCCAGATTCCGCAAAATGGCTAGAGGCCATGAAATCTGAGATGGGATCCATGTATGAAAACAAAGTATGGACTTTGGTTGACTTGCCCGATGATCGGCAAGCCATTGA
The DNA here is from genome assembly GCF_018294505.1 of Triticum aestivum. Classification (NCBI taxonomy): domain Eukaryota; kingdom Viridiplantae; phylum Streptophyta; class Magnoliopsida; order Poales; family Poaceae; genus Triticum; species Triticum aestivum. The sequence continues at coordinate 133,661,206 of NC_057807.1, read as the reverse complement.
GAATAAATGGATCTTTAAGAAGAAGACTGACGCTGATGGTAATGTAACTGTCTATAAAGCTTGACTTGTTGCGAAAGGTTTTCGACAAGTTCAAGGAGTTGACTACGATGAGACTTTCTCACCCGTAGCGATGCTTAAGTCTGTCCGAATCATGTTAGCTATTGCTGCATTTCATGATTATGAAATTTGGCAAATGGATGTCAAAACTGCATTCTTGAATGGATTTCTGGAAGAAGAGTTGTATATGATGCAGCCAGAAGGTTTTGTTGATCCAAAAGGTGCTAACAAAGTATGCAAGCTCCAGTGATCCATTTATGGACTGGTGCAAGCATCTCGGAGTTGGAATAAACGTTTTGATAGTGTGATCAAAGCATATGGTTTTATACAGACTTTTGGAGAAGCCTGTATTTACAAGAAAGTGAGTGGGAGCTCTGTAGCATTTCTAATATTATATGTAGATGACATATTATTAATTGGAAATGATATAGAATTTCTGGATAGCATAAAGGGATACTTGAATAAAAGTTTTTCAATGAAAGACCTCGGTGAAGCTGCTTACATATTGGGCATCAAGATCTATAGAGATAGATCAAGACGCTTAATAGGACTTTCACAAAGCACATACCTTGACAAAATTTTGAAAAAGTTCAAAATGGATCAGGCAAAGAAAGGGTTCTTGCCCGTGCTACAAGGTGTGAAGTTGAGTCAATCTCAATGCCCGACCACAGCAGAAGATAGAGAGAAAATGAAAGGTGTTCCCTATGCTTCAGCCATAGGCTCTATCATGTATGCAATGCTGTGTACCAGACCTGACGTATGCTTAGCAATAAGCTTGGCAGGAAGGTACGAAAGTAATCCAGGAGTGGATCACTGGACAGCGGTCAAGAACATCCTGAAATACCTGAAAAGGACTAAGGATATGTTTCTCGTATATGGAGGTGACAAGGAGCTAGTCGTAAATGGTTACGTCGATGCAAGCTTTGACACTGATCCGGACGATTCTAAATCACAAACTGGATACGTGTTTTTATTAAATGGTGGAGCTGTAAGTTGGTGCAGTTCTAAACAAAGCATCGTGGCGGGATCTACATGTGAAGCGGAGTACATAGCTGCTTCTGAAGCAGCAAATGAAGGAGTCTGGATGAAGGAGTTCATTTCCGATCTAGGTGTCATACCTAGTGCATCGGGACCAATGAAGATCTTCTGTGACAATACTGGTGCAATTGCCTTGGCAAAGGAATCCAGATTTCACAAGAGGACCAAGCACATCAAGAGACGCTTCAATTCCATTCGGGACCAAGTCCAAGTGGGAGACATAGAGATTTGCAAGATACATACGGATCTGAATGTTGCAGACCCGTTGACTAAGCCTCTCTCACGAGCAAAACATGATCAGCACCAAGACTCCATGGGTGTTAGAATCATTACTATGTAATCTAGATTATTGACTCTAGTGCAAGTGGGAGACTGAAGGAAATATGCCCTAGAGGCAATAATAAAGTTATTATTTATTTCCTCATATCATGATAAATGTTTATTATTCATGCTAGAATTGTATTAACCGGAAACATGATACATGTGTGAATACATAGACAAACATATAGTCACTAGTATGCCTCTACTTGACTAGCTCATTAATCAAAGATGGTTATGTTTCCTAACCATAGACATGTGTTGTCATTTGATTAGTGGGATCACATCATTAGGAGAATGATGTGATGGACATGACCCATTCCGTTAGCCTAGCACTCGATCGTTTAGTATATTGCTATTGCTTTCTTCATGACTTATACATGTTCCTGTAACTATGAGAATTATGCAACTCCCGTTTACCGGAGGAACACTTTGGGTACTACCAAACGTCACAACGTAACTGGGTGATTATAAAGGAGTACTACAGGTGTCTCCGAAGGTACATGTTGAGTTGGCGTATTTCGAGATTAGGTTTTGTCACTCCGATTGTCGGAGAGGTATCTCTAGGCCCTCTCGGTAATGCACATCACTATAAGCCTTGCAAGCAATGTGACCAATGAGTTGGTTACGGGATGATGCATTACGTAACGAGTAAAGAGACTTGCCGGTAACGATATTGAACTAGGTATTGGGTACCGACGATCAAATCTCGGGCAAGTAACATACCGATGACAAAGGGAACAACGTATGTTGTTATGCGGTTTGACCGATAAAGATCTTCGTAGAATATGTAGGAACCAATATGGGCATCCAGGTTCCGCTATTGGTTATTGACCGAGAATAGTTCTAGGTCATGTCTACATAGTTCTCGAACCCGTAGGGTCCGCACGCTTAATGTTATGATGACAGTTTTATTATGAGTTTATAAGTTTTGATGTACCGAAGTTTGTTCGGAGTCCCGGATGTGATCACGGACATGACGAGGAGTCTCGAAGTGGTCGAGACATAAAGATCGATATATTGGAAGCCTATATTTGGACATCGGAATCATTCCGGGCGAAATCGGCATTTTACCGGAGTACCGGGAGGTTATCGGAACCCCCCAGGGGGTTATTGGGCCTACATGGGCCTCAAGGGAGAAGAGGAAAGGAGGCAGGAGGTGGCCGCACGCCCCTCCCCTTCCTAGTCCGAATAGGACAAGGGAAGGGGGGCAGTGCCCCCCCTTTCCTTCCCCTCTTCCTCCTCTTTCCCCCCTCCTCCTTCTCCAACTAGGAAAGAAAGGGAGTCCTACTCCCGGTGGGAGTAGGACTCCCCCTTGGCGCGCCCCTCCTTGGACGGCCGCCCCCTCCCCTTGGCTCCTTTATATACGGGGGCGGGGGGCACCCCATAGACACACAAGTTGATCTACGGATCATTCCTTAGCCGTGTGCGGTGCCCCCCTCCACCATAATCCACCTCGGTCATATCGTCGCGGAGTTTAGGCGAAGCCCTGCGCCGGTAGAACATCATCATCGTCACCATGCCGTCGTGCTGACGGAACTCATCTCCGGAGCTTTGCTGGATCGGAGCCCGGAGATCGTCATCGAGCTGAACGTGTGCTGAACTCGGAGGTGCCGTACGTTCGGTGCTTGGATCGGTCGGATCGTGAAGATGTACGACTACATCAACCGCGTTGTGCTAACGCTTCCGCTTACGGTCTACGAGGGTACGTGGACAACACTCTCCCCTCTCGTTGCTATGCCATCACCATGATCTTGCGTGTGTGTAGGAAATTTTTTGAAATTACTACGTTCCCCAACAATTATCATATGATTTCTTATGCTCAAGTAACAATCAATTCACAATGTCAAGTATGGTTCAGAAACTTCATTAGGAACTAACAAACTATAATCTCAGTCATTGAAGCAATTGCAATTTATCATAACATCGGAAAGAGTAGAAAAAATAGAGCTTTTCAGCAAGTCCACATACTCAACTATCATATAGTCTTCTACCTTTGCTAACACTCACGCAGTACTTGTGGTTATGGAGTTTCAACCGGACACTGAGAAAGATAGGGGCTTATTGTGTTGCCTCCGAAGGTATTCACCTTTGGGTGATGTCAACAATAATAATTCGTGCTAACTTACATCCAATTGGATATATATATATATATATACCAAGATCTTTCAAACATGAGGAGCTTGCCAAAGGATAAAATGAAAAAGGGAAAGGTGAAGATCACCTTGACTCAAGCATAAAGTAAAGACATAAAGTAAAAGATAGGCCCTTCGCATAGGGAAGCAGAGGTTGTCATGTGCTTTTAGGGTTGGATGCATAAAACCTTAATGCAAAAGAACGTCACTTTATATTGCCACTTGTATGTGGACCTTTATTATGCAGTCTGTCGCTTTTATTGCTTCCACAACAAGATCGTATAAAGCTTATTTTCTCTGCACTAATAAGTCATACATATTTAGAGAGCAATTTTTATTGCCTGCAACATGACAACTTACTTGAAGGATCTTACTCAATCCATAGGTAGGTATGGTGGACTCTCATGGCAAAACTGGGTTTAAGGATATTTGGAAGCATAAGTAGTATCTCTACTTGGTGCAAGGAATTTGGCTAGCATGAGGGGGAAAGGCAAGCTCAACATGTTGGGAAGATCAATGACAATATACTTTAACTGAGATGTGAGAAAACATAAACCATTACGTTGTCTTCCTTGTCCAACATCAACTCTTTTAGCATGTCATACTTAATGAGTGCTCCCAATCATAAAAGATGTCCAAGATAATATATTTGTATGTGAAAACCTCTCTTCCTTATTACTTCCTATTAATTGCAACGATGACCAAAACTACGTTTGTCAACTCTCAACAACTTTTATGCCTCATACTTTCTATGTGTGAAGTCATTACTATCCATAAGATCAATATGAACTCTTTTATTCTTTTTGTTCTTTCTACTTTCTCAAGATCATGGCAAGATAGCAAAGCCCTTGACTCAACACTAAACTTTATTATAGATAGCTCCCGGACTCGATTACATAAAGAGATCACAAAGCAAAACTCAAAACTAATTGATACTAAAACTTCAATCTGCTAGATCAAGATACTACTAGAAGGATCGAACTAAATAAAACTGTAAAGATAGGAGTGTGATGGTGATACGATACCGGGGCACCTCCCCAAGCTTGGCAATTGCCAAGGGGAGTGCCCATACCAATGTGATTATGTCCTCGGAGGTGGTGAAGTAGGAGTTGTCGATGATGTAGGCTTGTTGTCCATCTTCCAAGGCATAGGCTCACCATCATAGAAGGATGATCGAGTCTTTGGGATCCTTAAATCTGCAGCCAAACTCATCCTCTTGAATCTATATTCATACTCACAGTTTTGGTTTTGTAGGTCATAGATCTGGGCTTGGAGGTGCTCGATTTTCTCTTGAATCTTGAAGATGGTCTCCCCAATGACCTTGGCATCTAGCTTGTTGTTGGTGGTGAACTCCGTGATCATCATCTGGTTGGCGTTGAGTCCACGCTCCACCATCCCTTGGCACTTGAAAACTTGTTGCTCCATGGCTTTGAGCTTTGTCTCCACGCTTCCGGTACGCCTTGGTCCCTCCACATCACGGATGTGCAGCACCCCCTCACGCATCTCAATGGTTTGAGGGTGTTGCAGCACCTCCGCGAGATAGGGGTTGATAACCCTCTCGAAAAACTTGTCCTTGGGAGCGCTTGCAGACGTCATGATGCTCTAGATCTGTCAAAAAATAGCTCGAAACGAAAACAAAGGATATTTGCGTGATACGGTGGTCAAAACCTTCGGGAGATTATATAATGATTTTTTACCGACCAAAATATGTAACGTGCAAGAAAACAGGGTCCGGGAGGCACACGAGGTGGCCACGAGACAGGGGGCGCGTCCAGTAGGGGTGGGCGCGCCCTCCACCCTTGTGGAGGCCTCGTGTGCTTCCCGGACTACTTCTTTCTTTCCAAAATTCTTAAATATTCCAAAACGGATAAAAATTGTTGTTAAAATTGTTTTGGAGTCGGTTTACTTACTGTACCACATACCTATTCCTTTTTGGAGTCTGGAACGTTCTGGAAAGTGTCCCTTATGTATTCCTCCGGGGTTATGGTTTCAATAATATTAGTTTCAACATTGATAGGATTACCTGAGATATAATGTTTAATTCTTTGACCGTTCACCACCCTTCGAAGTTGTTGATTTTTATGGCACCGGAACGATAGACCTCCTTGATAACGTAAGGACCTTCCCATTTAGAGAGAAGTTTTCCTGCAAAAAATCTTAAACGAGAGTTGCATAATAACACATAATCACCTACATTAAACTCACGCTTTTGTATCCTTTTATCATGCTAGCGTTTGACTTTTTCTTTGAATAGCTCGGCATTCTCATAGGCTTGGGTTCTCCATTCATCAAGTGAGCTAATATCAAATAACTTCTTCTCACCGGCAAGTTTAAAGTCATAGTTGAGCTCTTTAATAGCCCAATATGCTTTCTGTTCAAGTTCTAGAGGTAAGTGACATGCTATTCCATAAAGCATCTTATACAGAGACATACCCATAGGATTTTTCTATGCAATTCTATAGGCCCATAATGCATCATCAAGTTTCTTGGACCAATTCTTTCTAGATCTATTCACAGTCTTTTGCAAAATTAATTTGAGCTCTCTATTGCTCAACTCTTGACCACTAGACTGCGGGTGATAAGGAGATGCGATTCTATGATTGACATCATACTTAGCAAGCATCTTACGGAAAGCACCACGAATGAAATGAGAACCACCATCAGTCATAAGATATCTGGGGACTCCAAACCTCGGAAAAATAACTTCTTTAAGCATTTTAATAGAAGTGTTATGATCAGCACTACTAGTTGGAATAGCTTCTACCCACTTAGTAACGTAATCAACAGCAACTAAAATATGTGTGTAACCATTAGAGGCAGGAAAAGGTCCCATATAATCAAAGCCCCAAACATCAAACGGTTCAATAACAAGAGAATAATTCATAGGCATTTCTTGACGTCTACTAATATTACCAATTCTTTGACATTCATCACAAGATAAGACAAACTTACGAGCATCTTTGACGAGAGTAGGCCAATAAAAACCAGATTGCAATACCTTATGTGCAGTTCTATCTCCAGCGTGGTGTCCTCCATAGGATTCAGAATGACACTTGCGTAGGATATGTTCCTGTTCATGCTCAGGTACACAACGTCTAATAACACCATCTACTCCTTCTTTATAAAGGTGTGGATCATCCCAGAAGTAATGTCTTAAATCATAAAAGAACTTTTTCTTTTGCTGGTATGTGAAACTAGGTGGCATAAATTTAGCAACAATGTAATTAGCATAATCATTATACCAAGGAGCAGTATGAGAAGCATTAATAACCGCTAATTGTTCATCAGGAAAGCTATCATCAATAGGCAGTGGGTCATCAAGAACATTCTCTAACCTAGACAAGTTGTCTGCAACGGGGTTCTCAGCTCCCTTTCTATCGGTAATATGCGAATCAAATTCTTGGAGCAAGAGAACCCATCTAATGAGTCTAGGCTTAGCATCTTTCTTTTCCATGAGATATTTAATAGCAGCATGATCAGTGTGAATAGTAACTTTGGAATCAACAATATAAGGTCTAAACTTATCACATGCAAACACAACTGCTAAGAACTCTTTTTCAGTAGTAGCATAATTTCTCTAGGTAGTATCAAGAGTCTTACTAGCATACTGGATAACATTCAATTTCTTATCGACTCTTTACCCTAGAACAGCACCTACAGCATAATCACTAGCATCGCACATGATTTCAAAGGGTAAATTCCAATCAGGTGGCTGAACAATAGGTGCAGTGATCAAAGCTTTCTAAGTATTTCAAATGCTTCTACGCAATCATCATCAAAGACAAAAGGAATATATTCTTGCAATAAATTAGTCAAAGGCCTAGAGATTTTAGAAAAGTCCTTAATGAACCTCCTATAAAAACCGGCATGACCAAGGAAACTTCTTATACCTTTTATGTCCTTGGGACATGGCATCTTTTCAATAGCATCAACTTTAGGTTTATCAACTTCAATACCTCTCTCGGAAATCTTATGCCCCAAGACAATGCCTTCATTAACCATAAAGTGGCACTTTTCCCAATTCAAGACGAGACTAGTGTCTTCACATCTCTGTAGAACTCGATCAAGGTTGCTCAAGCAATCATCAAAACAGGATCCATAAACGGAGGAATCATCCATGAATACCTCACAAATCTTTTCACAAAAGTCAGAATATAGCCATCATGCATCTTTGAAAGGTAGCAAGTGCATTACATAAACCAAAAGGCATACGTCTATAAGCAAAAGTACCAAAAGGGCAAGTAAAAGTAGTTTTTGATTGATCCTTCGCTGACACAGGTATTTGAGAGAAACCAAAATAACCATCTAGAAAGCAGAAATGTGTGTGTTTGGATAGTCTTTCTAGCATTTGATCGATAAAAGGTAAAGGGTAATGATCTTTCTTAGTAGCTTTATTTAATTTACAGAAATCAGTTACCATCCTATAACCTGTAATAACTCTTTGCAGGGTCAATTCATCTTTATCATTAGGAACGACAGTAATACCTCCCTGTTTAGGAACACAATGGACAGGGCTTACCCAATCACTATCAACAACGGGATAAATTATACCTGCCTCAAGGAGCTTTAGTATCTCCTTTCTTACCACTTCTTTCATCTTAGGATTCAATCGTCGTTGAGGATCTCTAAATTGTTTGGCATCGTCCTCCAAATTAATTTTGTATTGACATAACGTGGGACTAATGCCCTTGAGATCATCCAGAGTATATCCGATAGCAACACGGTGCTTCTTCAGAGTTTTCAATAATCTTTCTTCTTCTTGCTTTGAAAGGTTAGCACTAATAATAACAAGATATATTTTCTTTTCATCAAGATAAGCATACTTCAGATTATCAGGTAATGGTTTGAGTTCAAACACGGGATCACCCTTGGGTGGAGGGGGATTCCCTAGAATTTCAACGGGTAGGTTGTGTTTCAAAATAGGTTCCTATTGAAGGAACACTTCATCTATTTCCCTTCTTTCCCTCATAAACATATCATTTTAATGGTCTAGCAAATATTGTTCTAACGGATCAGTAGGAGGCACGGCAATAGAAGCAAGACCAATATCTCATCCTTACTAGGTGATTCTCTATCACGAGGTTGTCTACAAAACTTAGCAAAATTAAACTCATGAGACACATCCTCTAAGCCAATTGTAATAGTATCCTTTTCACAATCAATCCTAGCATTAACAGTGTTCAAGAAGGGTCTACCAAAAATAGTGGGACAAAAATCATCTTGTGGGGAACTAAGAACAAGAAAATCAGAGGGATATTTAACCTTCCCGCACAAGACTTCAACATCTCTAACAATCCCAATTGGTGAAATAGTATCTCTATTGGCAAGCTTGATGGTAACATCAATGCCTTCCAATTCAGCGGGTGCAATATCATGCATAATTTCTTTATATAAGTCATAGGGTATTGCACTAGCACTAGCACCCATATCACATAAGTCGTGATAACAATGATCTCCTATTTTAACAGAAATAACAGGCATGCCTACAACAGGTCTATGTATCTTAGCATCTGGTCTAACAATATTAGCAGTCTCACCACAGAAATAAATAACATGCCCATCTAAATCATCATCCAAGAGATCTTTAACCATAGCCATACTAGGTTCAACTTTGATTTGCTCAGGAGGTGTATAAGTCCTAGTATTCCTCTTACGAACAACAGTCAAAGTTTTAGCATGATCCTTTATCCTAACAGGAAAAGGAGGTTTCTCAACATAAGTAGTAGGAACAATAGGATCACTATAAGTGACAGTCTTTTCTTCAACTATAATAGGTGCAACTACTTTTACTTCAATGGGAGGATTATATTTAAACCACTTCTCCTTAGGGAGATCAACGTGAGTAGCAAAAGATTCACAGAAAGAAGCTACTATCTCAGAGTGAAGTCCATATTTAGCGCTAAATCCACGAAAAACATCGGGATCCATAAAAGATTTAACACAATCAAACTTAGGTGTCATACCTGACTCCTTACCATCGCCGGAACCCCAATCTTCAGAGTTGCATTTAATTCTTTCCAATAAGTCCCACTTGAATTCAATAGTCTTCAGCATATAAGAACCAGCACAGGAAGTATCGAGCATGTTGCGATCATTGGGAGAAAGACGAGCATAAAAATTTTGAATAATCATTTCTCTGGAGAGCTCATGATTGGGGCATGAATATAGCATTGACTTAAGCCTCCCCCAAGCTTGAGTGATGCTTTCTCCTTTGCGAGGCCAGAAATTATATATGTAATTACGATCACGATGAACAAGATGCATAGGATAGAACTTCTGGTGAAATTCCAACTTCAATCGTTTATAATTCCAAGATCCCGTATCATCACATAACCTATACCATGTCAATGCATCTCCCTTCAAAGATAAAGGGAAGACCTTCCTCTTGACAACATCATCGGGAATACCTGCAAGCTTAAATAATCCACAAACTTCATCCACAAAGATGAGGTGTAAATCGGGATGCAATGTTCCATCTCCTGCAAATGGATTAGCTAGCAGTTTGTCTATCATACCCGAAGGAATCTCAAAGTAAATATTTTCAGTAGGTTCAGTAGGTTGAGGAGCAACTCTTTGCTCTTCTGGTCGGGGTGAAGATACCCCGAACAAGCCCCTCAAAGGATTAGTTTCCATAGTAACAAGTGACAGAAAATTTCAGCACATTATATAAATGTTTCCTTACCAAGTTCCACCCACCGAAGGCGCCACACTCCCCGACAACGGCGCCAGAAAAGAGTCTTGATGACCCACAAGTATAGGGGATCTATCGTAGTCCTTTCGATAAGTAAGAGTGTCGAACCCAACGAGGAGCAGAAGGAAATGACAAGCGGTTTTCAGTAAGGTTTTCTCTGCAAGCATTGAAATTGTAGGTCACAGATAGTTCTGTGATAAGATAAATTGTAATGAGTAACAAGCAATGAAAGTAAATAAAGTGCAGCAAGGTGGCCCAATCCTTTTTGTAGCAAAGGACAAGCCTGGACAATATCTTATAATGAGAAAAGAGCTCCCGAGGACACATGGGAATTATCGTCAAGCTAGTTTTTATCACGCTCATATGATTCGCGTTCGGTACTTTGATAATTTGATATGTGGGTGGACCGGTGCTTCGGTACTGCCCTTACTTGGACAAGCATACCACTTATGATTAACCCCTATTGCAAGCATCCGCAACTACAAAAGAAGTATTAAGGTAAACCTAACCACATCATTAAACATATGGATCCAAATCAGTCCCTTACGAAGCAACGGATAAACTAGGGTTTAAGCTTCTGTCACTCTAGCAACCCATCATCTACTTATTACTTCCCAATGCCTTCCTCTAGGCCCAAATAATGGTGAAGTGTCATGTAGTCGACGTTCACATAACACCACTAGAGGAAAGACAACATACATCTCATCAAAATATCGAACGAATACCAAATTCACATGACTACTAATAGCAAGACTTCACCCATGTCCTCAGGAACAAACGTAACTACTCACAAAGCATATTCATGTTCGTAATTAGAGGAGTAATAATATGCATTAAGGATCTGAACATATGATATTACACCAAGTAAACCAATTAGCATCAACTACAAGGAGTAATCAACACTACTAGCAACCCACAGGTACCAATTTGTGGTTTTGATACAAGATTGGATACAAGAGATGAACTAGGGTTTTGAGAGGAGATGGTGCTGGTGAAGATGTTGATGGAGATTGACCCCCTCCCGATGAGAGGATCATTGGTGATGACGATGGTGATGGTTTCCCCCTCCCGGAGGGAAGTTTCCCTGGCAGAACAGCTCCGCCGGAGCTCTAGATTGGTTCCGCCAAGGTTCCGCCTCGTAGCGGCGGAGTTTCATCCCGTAAGCTTGCCTCTGATTTTTCCAGGGTAAAATCCTTCATATAGTAGAAGATGGGCACCGGAGGGCCACCAGGGGGCCCAGGAGACAGGGGGCGCGCCCAGTAGGGTTGGGCGCGCCCCCCACCCTCCTGGCCAGGGTGTGGGCCCCCTCTAGTGTTTTCTTTGCTCAGTAATTCTTATTAATTCCAAAACTGACTTCCGTGGAGTTTCAGGATTTTTGGAGCTGTGCAGAATAGGTTTCCAATATTTGCTCCTTTTCCAGCCAGAATTCTAGCTGCCGGCATTCCCCTTTTCATGGTAAACCTTGTAAAATAAGAGAGAATAGCCATAAGTATTGAGATATAATGTGTAATAACAGCCCATAATGCAATAATTATTGATATAAAAGCATGATGCAAAAAGGCCGTATCAGCCTTCTTGTCCGCTAAGTACTTGGGGCAGTTCCGCTTCCAGTGACCATTTCCCTTGCAATAAAAGCACCGAGTCTCGGGCTTGGGTCCATTTTTAGCTTCTTCCCGGCAACTGATTTACCAGGCACGGTAACTCCCTTGCCGTCCTTCTTGAAGTTCTTTTTACCCTTGCCTTTCTTGAAACTAGTGGTTTTATTCACCATCAACACTTGATGTTCCTTTTTGATTTCCACCTCCGCTGATTTCAGCATTGAATATAACTCAGGAATGGACTTCTCCATCCCCTGCATATTGTAGTTCATTACAAAGCTCTTGTAGCTAGGTGGGAGCGACTGGAGGATCCTGTCAATGACCGAGTCATCTGGGAGATTAACTCCCAACTGAGACAAACGGTTGTGTAACCCAGACATAGTGAGTATATGCTCACTGACAGAACTGTTTTCCTCCATCTTACAACTGTAGAACTTGTCGGAGACTTCATATCTCTCGACCCGGGCATGAGCTTGGAAAACCATTTTCAGCTCTTGGAACATCTCATATGCTCCGTGCTGCTCAAAACGCTTTTGGAGCCCCGGTTCTAAGCTGTAAAGCATCCTGCACTGAACCAGGGAGTAATCATCACTACGCGACTGCCAAGCGTTCATACGTCTTGAGTTGCTAGGAAAATGGGTGCTTCACCTAGCGGTGCTTCTAGGACATATGCTTTCTTGGCAGCTATGAGGATGATCCTCAAGTTCTGGACCCAGTCTGTATAGTTGCTACCATCGTCTTTCAGCTTGGTTTTCTCTAGGAACACGTTGAAGTTGAGGGCAACATTAGCATGGGCCATTTGATCTACAAGATATATTGCAAAGATATTTTAGACTATGTTCATGATAATTAAGTTCATCTAATCAAATTATTTAATGAACACACACTCAGATAGACTTCCCTCTAGTTATCTAAGTGATACATGATCTGAGTCAACTAGGCCGTGTCCGATCATCACGTGAGATGGACTAGTCATCATCGGTGAACATCTTCATGTTGATCGTATCTACTATACGACTCATGTTTGACCTTTCAGTCTCTTGTGTTCCGAGGCCAGGTCTGTACATGCTAGGCTCAACAAGTCAACCTAAGTGTTTTGCATGTGTAAATCTGGCTTACACCCATTGTATGCGAACGTTAGAATCTATCACACCCGATCATCACGTGGTGCTTCGAAACAATGAACTTTCGCAACAGTGCACAGTTAGGGGGAACACTTTCTTGAATTTTTTAATGAGGGATCAACTTATTTATGCTACCATCATTCTAAACAAATAAGATGTAAACATGACAAATATCACATGCAAATCATAAAGTGACATGATATGGCCAATATCATCTTGCGCCTTTGATGTCCATCTTTGAGGCGCGGCATCATCACCTTCGTCACCGGCATGACACCATGATCTCCATCATCGTGTCTTCATGAAGTTGTCTCGCCATTTATTACTTCTGCTACTATGGCTAACGGTTAGCAATAAAGTAAAGTAATTACATGGCGGTTTTCAATGACACGCGGGTCATACAATAAATTAAGACAACTACTATGGATCCGGCCGGTTGTCATATTCATCGACATGCAAGTTGTGATTCCTATTACAAGAACATGATCAATCTCATACATCACATATATCATTTATCACATTCTTTTGGCCATATCACATCAAATAGCATACCCTGCAAAAACAAGTTAGACGTCCTCTAATTGTTGTTGCATGTTTTACGTGGCTTCTATGGGTTTCTAGCAAGAACGTTTCTTACCTACGCAAAAGCCACAATGATGATATGCCAATTGCTATTTACCCTTCATAAGGACCTTTTTCATCGAATCCGATCCGACTAAAGTGGGAGAGACAGACACCCGCTATCCACCTTATGCAACAAGTGCATGTCAGTCGGTGGAACCTGTCTCACGTAAGCGTACGTGTAAGGTTGGTCCGGGCCGCTTCATCCCACAATACCGCCGAAACAAGATAGGACTAGTAACGATAAGCAAATTGAACAAACCAACACCCACAACTACTTGTGTTCTACTCGTGCATAGAATCTACGCATAGACCTAGCTCATGATGCCACTGTAGGGGAACGTAGCAATAATTCAAAAAAATCTACGTATCACCAAGATCAATATAGGAGATTCTAGCAACAAGAGAGAGAGAGGATGGGCATCTTCATACCTTTGAAGATTGCTAAGCGGAAGCGTTACTAGAACGCGGATAAGGAGTCATACTCGCGGCGATTCAAATCGCGGAAGATCCGATCTAGCGCCGAACGAACGGTGCCTCCGCGTTCAACACACGTACAGCCCGGGGACGTCTCCTCCTTCTTGATCCAGTAAGGGGAGAGGAGAAGTTGAGGGAGAGCTCCGGCAGCACGACGGCATAGTGGTGGAGCTTGCAGTTCTCCGGCAGGGCTTCACCAAGCACTACGGAGGAGGAGGAGGTGTTGGGGAGGGAGAGGGTTGCGCCAGGGGAAGGGTGCAGCAGCCCTCCCACCTCCTCTCTATTTATAGGGGCAAGGGAGAGGGCGGTCGGCCCCCTCCAGATGGATCTAGAGGGGGGGCGGTGATAACCCACAAGTATAGGGGATCAATTGTAGCCTCTTTCGATAAGTAAGATTGTCGAACCCAACGAGGAGCTAAAGGTAGAACAAATATTCCCTCAAGTTCTATCGACCACCGATACAACTCTACGCACGCTTGACGTTTGCTTTACCAAGAACAAGTATGAAACTAGAAGTACTTTGCAGGTGTGATAGGATAGGTTTCCAAGATAATAAATAGCACATAAATAAAAAGTAGGGGCTGTTTAGATGAAGACACAACTAAGTTAGTTTTAGTAGAGAGCTTTTTGTCACGAGAAAGTTATTTCTCCCTAGGCAATCGATAACTAGACCGGTAATCACTATTGCAATTTTATTTGAGGGAGAGGCATAAGCTTACATACTTTCTCTTCTTGGATCATATGCACTTATGATTGGAAGTCTAGCAAGCATCCGCAACTACTAAAGATCATTAAGGTAAAACCCAACCATAGCATTAAAGTATCAAGTCCTCTTTATTACCATATGCCATGACCCACTTATTCGTGTTTGTGTTTCAGTCACTCACGCAACGCAGACAATAAGCAAACCATGAACATATTGCAAACCCTACAGCGGGGATCCCTCACGCTTGCGCGACGTGGAGAGAACCATAGGACAGCACCAATAATAAAACATGCAACTCAAACCAATCACAATCATCAATTAACCCATAGGACAAAACGGATCTACTCAAACATCATAGGATAACCATACATCATTGGGAAATAATATATAGCGTTGAGCATCATCTTTAAGTAGAGATTATAGCGGGTAAAAGAGGGGTTACACCACTGCATTGAGGGGGGAAGAGTTGGTGATGAGGGCGGTGAAGTTGTTGGTGTAGATTGCGGTGATGATGATGGCCCCGGCGGCGTTCCGGCGCCATCGGAAGCGAGGGGGAGAGAGCCCCTCTCCTTCTTCTTCTTCCTTGGCCTTCTCCCTAGGTGGGAGAAGGGTTCTCCCTCTGGTCCTTGGTCTCCATGGCATGGGAGGGGCGAGAGCCCCTCCGAGATTGGAATTGTCTCTCTGTCTCTCTCTGTTTATGCGTTCCCTGATTCTGCCCTTTCACCGCTTCTTATATTCTCGGAGATCGGTAACTCCGATTGGATTGAAACTTTGAACACAATTTTTTTTGGATATTAGCTTTCTTGTGGTGAAAGAAGGGCAACAACCGCCTTACGGGGTGTCCACGAGGGTCAGGGGCGCGCCCCCTGCCTCATGGGCCCCTCGAGCATCGTCTCGCGTTGATTCTTCTTCACAAAATTCATAAATATTCCAAAAGAATTCTCCATCCATTTTATCCCGTTTGGACTCTGTTTGATATGGATTTTATGCGAAACAAAAAACATGCAACAAACAGGAACTGGCACTGGGAACTGGATCAATATGTTAGTCCCAAAAATAGTATAAAAAGTTGCCAAATGTATATGAAAGTTGTATAATATTGTCAAGGAACAATCAAAAATTATAGATACGACGGAGACGTATCAGCATCCCCAAGCTTAATTCCTGCTCGTCCTCGAGTGGGTAAATGATAAAAAAAATTGATGTGGAATGCTACCTAGCATAATCTTGATCATGTAATCTAATCATGGCATGAATATTAAGACACGAGTGATTCAAAGCAATAGTCTATCATTTGACACTAAGAGCATAATACTTCAAGCATACTAACAAAGCAATCATGTCTTTTCAAAATAACATGGCCAAAGAAAGTTATCCCTACAAATTCATATGGTCTGGCTATGCTCCATATTCATCGCATAAATTATTTAAATCATGCACAACCCCGGTTTTAGCCAAGCAATTGTTTCATACTTTAGTATTCTCAAACCTTTTCAACTTTCACGCAATACATGAGCGTGAGCCATGGATATAGCACTATAGGTGGAATAAAATATGATGGTGGAGGTTATGTGGAGAAGACAAAAAGGAGAAAGTCTCACATCGACGCGGCTAATCAATGGGCTATGGAGATGCCCATCAATTGATGTCAATGTGAGGAGTAGGGATTGCCATGCAACAGATGCATTAAGAGCTATAAGTGTATGAAAGCTCAAACTGAAAACTAAGTGGGTGTGGATCCAACTTGCCTGCTCATGAAGACCTCGGGCGTTTCACGAAGCCCATCATCAGAATATACAAGCCAAGTTCTATAATGAAAATTCCCACTAGTATATGAAAGTGACAATACAAGAGACTCTCTATATGAAGAACATGGTGCTACTCTGAAGCACAAGTGTGGTAAAAGGATAGTAACATTGCCCCTTCTCTCTTTTTCTCTCATTTTTTTATTTCTCTTTTTTAATTTTTATTTTATTTTTTGGTGGGCTTCTTTGGCCTCTTTTTTTATTTGGGCTTCTTTGGCCTCTTTTATTTTTCATAAAGTCCGGAGACTCATCCCAACTTGTGAGGGAATCATTGCTTCCATCATCCTTTCCTCACATGGGACAATGCTCTAATAATGATGATCATCACACTTTATTTACTTACAACTCAGTATTACAACTCGATATCTAGAACAAAGATATGACTCTATATGAATGCCTCCGGTGGTGTACCAGGATGTGCAATGATCTAGCATAGCAATGACATCAAAAAACGGTCAAGCCATGAAAACATCATGCTAGCTATCTTACGATCATGCAAAGCAATATGACAATGAATGCTCAAGTCGTGTATATGATGATGATGGAAGTTGCATGGCAATATATCTCAGAATGGCTATGGAAATGCCATAATAGGTAGGTATGGTGGCTGTTTTGAGGAAGATATAAGGAGGCTTATGTGTGATAGAGTGTATCGTATCACGGGGTTTGGATGCACCAGCGAAGTTTTCACCAACTCTCGAGGTGAGAAAGGGCAATGCACGGTACCGAAGAGGCTAGCAATGATGGAAGGGTGAGAGTGCGTATAATCCATGGACTCAATATTAGTCATAAAGAACTCACATACTTATTGCAAAAATTTATTAGCCGTCAAAACAAAGTACTACACGCATGCTCCTAGGGGAAGGGTTGGTAGGAGTTAACCATCGCGTGATCCCGACCTCCACACAAAGGATGACAATCAAAAAAATAAATCATGCTCCGACTTCATCACATAACGGTTCACCATACGTGCATGCTTCGGGAATCACAAACCTCAACACAAGTATTTCTACTAATCCACAATTACTCATTAGCATGACTCTAATATCACCACCTTTATATCGCAAAACTATTGCAAGGAATCAAACATATCATATTCAGTGATCTACAAGTTTATGTAGGATTTTATGACTAACCATGTGAATGACCAATTCCTGTCAACTCTCTAAATAGATATAAGTGAAGCAAGAGAGTTTAATTCTTTCTACAAAAGATATGCCCACGCTCTAACAAATATAAGTGAAGCAAAAGAGCATTATACAAATGGCGGTTTTCTATGTGAAGAGAAACAGGCAATCCAAACTTCAAATGATATAAGTGAAGCACATGAAGCATTCTATAAAGCCATACTCAAAAGATTTAAGTGAGGTGCAATGAGCATTATATAAATCAACCATGGACTATCTCATACCAGCATGGTGCATAAATAAAAGTGAAAACTAAATGCAAAAGACGCTCCAAGATTTGCACATATCGCATGAATGAAACGAATCCGAAAACATACCGATACTTGTTGAAGAAAGATGGGATGCCTTCCGGGGCATCCCCAAGATTAGACGCTTGAGTCTCCTTGAATATTTACTTGGGGTTCCTTGGGCATCCCCAAGCTTGAGGTCTTGCCTCTCCTCCTTTTCCTCATATCGAGACCTCCTCGATCTTCGAACACTTCATCCACACAAAACTTTAACAGAAAACTCGGTAAGATCTGTTAATATAATAAAGCAAATCACTACTCTAAGTACTGTTGCAAACCAATTCATATTTTATTTTTGCATTATATCTACTGTAATATAACTTTTCCATGGCTTAATCGACTGAAAGAAATTGATAGTTTCATCAAAACAAGCAAACTATGCATCAAAAACAGAATCTGTCTTAAATAGGGAAGTCTGTAGTAATCTGAACATTCACCATACTTTTTTTACCCCAAAAATTCTTCCAAAACTAGAAAAAATAAACAATTTGTATAGAAAGACAGTGCAAAAAGTTTCAGAACCGTTTGACGTTCCAGTAAAAAATGTAAAATCACGCACTACAGCCAAAGTTTCTGTCTTGCACCACACAAACCAACACGCAATCTAAACATCCTAAAGGCAAACCTTGGCACATTATTTTTATAAAACAATGGAATTGTACAAGGGGATAATTATTTTTGGGACATTTACATCTATGCCCCTAATTTGCGCCCACTCTCAGATTTACCGCTAATTTCAAAGCCTGCTCAAATTTGCCCCTCCGCCGTTAGGCGCACTTACAGAAATGCCCTTCTGTGTCGTTACCGTCCGGTCAAAGCAGGTCAAAGCTGGTCAAAGGGCATTGACCATCCTGAAAAAAATAGCAAAAAAGTTCTAAAAAATCTGAAAATTTGTGAGATCAAAGATACTCAGGTTCGCAAGGTGCGTGCAAATTTTCATGCTGTTTGGGCATTCCAGGAGCTCGTGTCAAAGGAAAAACAATAAATATGTAAGCCTGTGAACAATAAATTCAAAAAAATAGCAAGAAAATTAAAAAAATATGAATTTTTTTGGCATCAAAGAGGCTATAGTCTACAAGCTGCGTGCAAATTTTTGTTGTGTTTGGACATTGGAGGGGCTTGTGGAGAAAAAAACAAAATTTGGCTCAAGAAAAAACTTGGGAAAAATGACTATTTTGTTTTTTCTTGGTAGAGCTCCTCGCATGTCATTTGATCACAAAAACTTGCGAGCACCTTGTGCACCCAAGCCTCTTTGATGCCAAATTTTTTCATATTTTTTTGAATTTTCTTGCTATTTTATTTCAAATTTACTGTTCACAAGTGTGCATGTTAAATGTTTTTCCTCGCCACGAGCTCCTGGAATGTCCAAATAGAAAAAAAAATTGCATGCACCTTGCGCACATGAGTATCTTCAAACTCACAAAATTTTAGATTTTTTAAAAAAAAATTGCTATTTTTTTCAGACGGTCAAAGTTGTTTGACCGGATGGTAACGGTGCAGAAGGGCATTTCTGTAAGGGCACCTAACGGTGGAGGGGCAAATTTGAGCAGGCTTTCGAATTAGGGGTATATATGATTAGGTGGTTCTAGTTAGGGATAGAAATGCAAATGGCCCATTATTTTTTATGAAAAGTTTCTGTAATTAAGATTCACAAAGTTTCCGTGAGCATGAACAAAGTTCAAGGAGCTCCCTCACTTCAACAATGTTTGTCTCTCTCACTTTCACTTTCCTTTTTGAAAAGTTTTGGGTTCCCCTCTTTATTTTTTTTGTTTTTAAACTTTATAAAAGCACTCAACAGAAATAAATGACTCTCTAACACTTCTGGGTTGTCTCCCTGGTAGCGCTTTCTTTAAAGCCATTAAGCTAGGCATATAGTGCTCAAGTAATGGATCCACCCGGATCACAAGGTATATCAAAGCCAATTTTAATTAACAATGATTTGTAATTTAGTAGTGAGCACAAAGTAACATATATCATGCAACAACAAAGTCTAACTCTCTTCCTATGCATCGGCATGTCATAAAAGAACAATTCATGCACACATAGTAAAGGCCAATGCATAGTATAAGCAGTTTCTTGCAATTTTATCATATTGGAAACATAGAGAGGTGGAGATATAGTTCCTCTCTCATAATAATTGCAAGTAGGAGCAGCAAACACATGCATATTATATCTATCAAAATCATCATGTGTAGTAGTAAAATGCAACCCATCAATATAATCCTTAATAAGGGCAAACTTCTCCGATATAGTGTAGTAGGGAGAATTCAAAAAGATAATAGGACTATCATGCGTGGGTGCAATAGCAACAATTTCATGTTTAACATAAGGAACTATAGCAAGTTCATCTCCATAAGCATCATTCATATTGGCATCTTGACCACAAGCATAGTAAGCATCATCAAAAAGGGATATTTCAAGAGAATCAACGGGATCATAATAATCATCATAGCAATCATCCTTCGGTAAGCACGAAGGGAAATTAAACAATGTATGATTTGAAGAGTTACTCTCATTAGAAGGTGGGCACGGGTGATCAATCTGCTCTTCCTCCTTTTGTTCTTCGCTCTCCTCCTCATCTTTTTCATCCAATGAGCTCACAGTTTCATCAATTTCTTCTTCCATAGACTCTTGCAAAGTATTAGTCTATTCTTGGACAGCGGAGGAGTCCTCAGTATATGGTTTAACATAGGCATTAGAAGCATAATTATCATAACAATATTTAAGTATGCCAAAAATTTCAGATTTGTAAACAGTAGCATCATACTTTCCAATCAAAGAAGCAATTTCATAAGCACCCTTAAAAGCAACAAATTCTTCAATTTGTTGAACATCATAGTAATTATAAACACCCTTATCATACGAAGATACGATTCCATTATCACTAAACTCACATTGGTAGGGAAGGTGTTTCTTAGGGTCTTCAGAACAACAAGTAAAATCATATATTTCACATAAATTCCAAGCATAGCATTGCAAACGATGAATTTGATCCAGTAAAAGTTTCCCTTTTGGAGATAAGCAGTGTCGCACATAAAAAGCACGCTCATCTAAAGATTTGCCCTCAACTAAGCTAGTTGGGGTTTCAGCATGAGCACATAGGGATCGAAGATGATCCAAGTAAAAAGCTTCAGGAGTGTGATAGATTTTGAGTGGTTCTTCAACCATTGGTGTAATAGGTACAACTAATTTTTTTGGTATTTTGCGTTTCCTACCCATAACTAAAGATAGAAAACAAGAGCACAAAATAAAAACTACTTAGTGATAAAGCAAACAAGCACACACGAGAATATTCACCACACGCTATAACTCCCCGGTAATGGCGCCGGAAAAAGGTCTTGATAACCCACAAGTATAGGGGATCAATTGTAGCCTCTTTCGATAAGTAAGAGTGTCGAACCCAATGAGGAGCTAAAGGTAGAACAAATATTCCCTCAAGTTCTATCGACCACCGATACAACTCTACGCACGCTTGACGTTCGCTTTACCTAGAACAGGTATGAAACTAGAACTACTTTGCAGGTGTGATAGGATAGGTTTGCAAGATAATAAAGAGCATGTAAATAAAAAGTAGGGGCTGTTTAGATGAAGACATAACTAAGTTAGTTTTAGTAGAGAGCTTTTTGTCACGAGAAAGTTATTTGTCCCTAGGCAATCGATAACAAGACCGGTAATCACTATTGCAATTTTATTTGAGGGAGAGGCATAAGCTAACATACTTTCTCTTCTTGGATCATATGCACTTATGATTGGAACTCTAGCAAGCATCCGCAACTACTAAAGATCATTAAGGTAAAACCCAACCATAGCATTAAAGTATCAAGTCCTCTTTATTACCATACGCCATGACCCACTTATCCGTGTTTGTGTTTCAGTCACTCATGCAACGCAGACAATAAGCAAACCATGAACATATTGCAAATCCTACAGCGGGGATCCCTCACGCTTGCGCGACACGGAGAACACCATAGGATAGCACCAATAATAAAACATGCAACTCAAACCAATCACAATCATCAATTAACCTATAGGACAAAACGGATCTACTCAAACATCATAGGATAACCATACATCATTGGGAAATAATATATAGCGTTGAGCACCATGTTGAAGTAGAGATTACAGCGGGTAAAAGAGGGGTTACACCGCTGCATAGAGGGGGAAGAGTTGGTGATGAGGGCGGTGAAGTTTTTGGTGTAGATTGCGGTGATGATGATGGCCCCGGCGGCGTTCTGGCGCCACCGAGAGCAAGGGGGGAGAGCCCCTCTCCTTCTTCTTCATCCTTGGCCTTCTCCCTAGGTGGGAGAAGGGTTCTCCCTCTGGTCCTTGGTCTCCATGGCATGGGAGGGGCGAGAGCCCCTCCGAGATTGGATTTGTCTCTGTCTCTCTCTGTTTCTGCGTTCCCTGATTCTACCCTTTCACCGTTTCTTATATTCCCGGAGATCCGTAACTCCGATTGGATTTAAACTTTGAACACGATTTTTTCCATATATTAGCTTTATTGCGGCGAAAGAAGGGCAACAACCGCCTTATGGGGTGTCCATGAGGGTCAGGGGCGCACCCACCCCCTGGGGTGCACCCCCTGCCTCGTGGGCGCCTCGAGCATCGTCTCGCATTGATTATTCTACCCAAAATTGATAAATATTCCAAAAGAATTCTCCGTCCGTTTTTATCCCGTTTGGACTCCGTTTGATATGGACTTTCTGCGAAACAAAAAACATGCAACAAACAGGAACTGGCACTGGGCACTGGATCAATATGTTAGTCCCAAAAATAGTATAAAAAGTTGCCAAAAGTATATGAAATGTCGTATAATATTGGCATGGAACAGTCAAAAATTATAGATACAACGGAGATGTATCAGGCGGCGGCCAGGGGGGAGGCTTGCCCCCCAAGCCAAGGGGGGCGCCCCCTTTAGGGTTCCCCCCCCCCAACCCTAGGCGCATGGGCCCTAGGAGGGTTGGCGCCCAGCCCACTTAGGGGCTGGTTCCCCTCCATATTCATCCCATATGGCCCTCTGGGGCAGGTGGACCCTCCCGGTGGACCCCCGGAAACCTTTCGATGGTCCCAGTACAATACCGATATACCCCCGAGCATTTCCGGCGACCGAATAAGGACTTCCCATATATAAATCTTTATCTATGGACCATTTAGGAACTCCTCATGACGTCCGGGATCTCATCCAGGACTCCGAACAACATTCGGTAACCACATACTAATTCTAGCGTCACCAAACCTTAAGTGTGTAGACCGTACGGGTTTGGGAATCATGCAGACATGACCGAGACATCTCTCCGGCCAATAAACAGTAGCGGGATCTGGATACCCATGTTGGTTCCCACATGTTCCACAATGATCTCATCGGATGAACCACGATGTCGGGGATTCAATCAATCCCGTATACAATTCCCTTTGTCAATCGGTATGTTACTTGCCAGAGATTCGATCATCGGTATGCTAATACCTCGTTCAATCTCGTTACCGGCAAGTCACTTTACTCGTTCCGTAATGCATGATCCCATGACTAACTGCTTAGTCACTTGAGCTCATTATGATGATGCATTACCGAGTGGGCCCAGAGATACCTCTCCGTCATACGGAGTGACAAATCCCAGTCTCGATTCGTGCCAACCCAACAGACACTTTTGGAGATACCTGTAGTGTACCTTTATAGCCACCCAGTTATGTTGTGACGTTTGGTACACTCAAAGCATTCCTACGGTATCCGGGAGTTGCACAATCTCATGGTCTAAGGAAATTATACTTGACATTAGAAAAGCTTTTAGCAAACGAACTACACGATCTTGTGCTATGATTAGGATTGGGTCTTGTCCATCACATCATTCTCCTAATGATGTGATCCCGTTATCAATGACATCTAATGTCCATGGTCAGGAAACCATAACCATGTATTGATTAACGAGCTAGACAACTAGAGGCTCACTAGGGACATGTTTTGGTCTATGTATTCACACATGTATTATGGTTTCCGGTCAATACAATTATACCATGAACAATAGACAATTATCATGAACAAGTAAATATAATAATAACCATTTTATTATTGCCTCTAGGGCATATTTCCAACAGATCATTGAGACAAAATTCCATGACCTAGATGTGAAGGTCACTAAAATACACACCATTATGGAGAAGCTCCAAGAGGATGCTGAGGACAAGGAGGATAGACCAAGTACAGACACTTTCTAGAGAGTGCCAAGGGCACAAAGGTCATCAGTAGTGCTAGTTGTCAGAGACTCCAGGACTACTACGTCAACACCTGTAGCAACTGCCACGGTTGTACCTCCAGTTCAACCCCTCCAGCTCCACAGACTTTTGTCGAAGCATTTGCAGATGCCCTCCTCTCCACGCCATCTACGCACACCGGAGCGACAAGACAGAAGATCCCTTCAGGAGCTCCCGGAGATCGTGCCTAGAGTGTCATATAGCACTATACATTTTCGAACTTTTTGGTAATTTGTTGCCAAAGGGGGAGAAAGTGTGTAGATCTTAGGCTGAGAGAGAGAGAGAGAGAGTTTTGCTCTTTTTGTTGGTTTTATTTGTTTCTCTTGCTACTTTGATCATTTGGTTGTTTGATTCCTATGCTAATATTTGTGGTATGCTTGTGAGATACTTCTGTGATCATGTGTTTGATCATACTATGCTTAATGTGTGCTTGCATGATTATATCCATGAATATTTGTGTATGATCAATCACTTTTACCCTTGGTGATGAGTGCATGTTATTTAACTCTTTTCGTTTTGAGCGCTCCACCAAGATGTATGTGAGATGGAAGAGTGACCCATGATCCTAATCGATTGTGCATTTGCATTCAAAAGTAAATTTTAAATAATGCAAAAATTTAGGGGGGGCTCTTACATATCACATACTTCTCAAAGCAACGATGTACTTCATTCATATTATCATTTGTCGAAACTTTGATCTATATGTTGTCATCAATTACCAAAAAGGGGGAGATTGAAAGAGCAACTAATCCTCGGGTGGTTTTGGTAATTCATAACAACATATAGCTCATTGAACTAATATCCATTCAAGTTAAATATTTCAGAAAGTTCAATGATTGGCATGGCATGGACTAGAGATGTGGACCCCTCAAAATGCTAAGGACGCATATTGGCAAAAGCTCAAGACTCTTCATTTCTATTTTAGTGATCCAAGATCACATTGAGCCCATAGGAAAGCCAATACTATTAAAATGGGATGAGGTGTTGCTCAATGGTCTACTTGCTCAAAGTGCTTAGTGATATTGCTCCAAAACCCTCAGCCACTTTCTCATTCCAAATATGTCCAAAACTCAAAGTCAAACTCGGTCCCACCGAAATGATCCATCCGACGCTGCCGAGTTCAGTTGACATAGCCACTGCCAGAAACCCTAGCATTTTGGTTACACCGATACGGATCTCGGTCTCACCGAGATGGCCCTGCAAACTCTCTGTTGCTTGTTCAATTATTTCGGTCTCACCGAAATGTGCAACCGGTCCCATCGAGTTTGCTCGACCAACTCTCTGTTTGCTCTTTGCTGAAATCGGTCTCACCGAGTTCAAGCAATCGGTCTCACCGAGATGAGGTTTTGCCCTAGCCCTGGCACATCGGTCCCACCGAGTTGTTCAGTCGGTCCCACCGAGATTCTCAATGTACACATTTTGAACGGAATCGGTCTCATCGAGTTCTTCTATTCGGTCTGACCGAGTTGGGTCAAGTGTGTGTAATGTTGGATTTTATGTGGAGACTATATATACCCCTCCACCCCCTTCTACATATGTGAGAGAGCCATTAGAATGTGCCTACACTTCCACTACTCATTTTCTGAGAGAGAACCACCTACTCATGTGTTGAGACCAAGACATTCCAATCCTACCACTAGAATCTTGATCTCTAGCCTTCTCCAAGTTGCTTTCCACTCAAATCATCTTTCCACCATAGCCAGATCTGTGAGAGAGAGTTGAGTGTTGGGGAGACTATCATTTGAAGCACAAGAGTAAGGAGTTCATCATCAACACACCATCTATTACCTTTTGGAGAGTGGTGTCTCCTAGATTGGTTAGGTATCGCTTGGGAGCCTCCGACAAGATTGTGGAGTTGAACCAAGAAGTTTGTAAGGGCAAGGAGATTGCCTACTTCGTGAAGATCTACCCGAGTGAGGCAAGTCCTTCATGGGCGATGGACATGGTGGGATAGGCAAGGTTGCTTCTTCGTGGACCCTTCGTGGGTGGAGCCCTCCATGGACTCGCGCAACTGTTACCCTTCATGGGTTGAAGTCTCCATCAACGTGGATGTACGATAGCACCACCTATCGGAACCACACCAAAAATCTTCTTGTTTACATTGTGTTTGCCTTCTCCAAACCCTTCCCTTTACCTTCATATGCAATGGTTTACTTTCCGCTACTACACTCTTAGAATTGCATGTGTAGGTTGATTGCTTGACTTGTACTAGTTGCTAAAATCTGCCAACAATTAAAATTGGGAAAAAGTTAGACTTTTATTTGGTCAAGTAGTCTAATCACCCCCCCCTCTAGACCTACTTTCGATCCTACAAGTGGTATCAAAGCCTTGGTCTCAATTTGCCTTGATTTCCATAGCTTTGGTGATCATTGCATTGGTTTCACGACCTAGGAGAGTATGGCGTCTAGCGAGGGAAATTACCACCGTAGAGGTCCTTATTTTGATGGTACTAATTTTGCTAGTTGGAAGCATAAGATGAAAATGCATATTCTTGGTCATAACCCTGCCTTTTGGGCTATTTTGTGAATTGTCTTGCAAGGTGAATACTTCGAGGATGGAAAAGAACCGGATCGTGAAGCATCCGTTGAAGAATTGAAGATGTTGCAATACAATGCTCAAGCTTGCGATATTCTCTTCAGTGTATTGTGCCCCGAAGAATTCAACAAAATAAGCCGCCTTGAGAATGCAAAGGAAATTTGGGATACTTTGGTTAATATGCACAAAGGTACCGAGTCCGTCAAGGAATCCAAATTGGATGTGCTTCAAAGTCAACTTGACAAGTTCAAAATGAAGGATGGTGAAGGAGTCGCTGAGATGTACTCTGGGCTTGCTCTCAACACAAATGAGATTGCCGGCTTAGGAAGTGAAGAGATGACCGACAAATTCATCATCAAGAAGATCCTAAGAGCCTTGGATGGAAAATATGATACCATGTGCACCTTGATCCAAATGATGCCCAACTACAAAGATCTCAAGCCAACGGAAGTCATTAGTAGAATTGTTGCTCATGAGATGTCACTCAAGGACAAGGAAGATCTACCTGAGTGAGGACAGTCCTTCGTGGGCGATGGCCATGGTAGGATAGACAAGGTTGCTTCTTCGTGGACCCTTCATGGGTGGAGCCCTCTGTGGACTCACAAAACTGTTACCCTTCGTGGCTTGAAGTCTCCATCAACGTGGATGTACGATAGCACCACTATCGGAACCACGCAAAAAATATCCATGTCTACATTGCATTTGCCTTATCCAAACCCTTCCCTTTATCTTCATATGCAATGTTTTACTTTCCGCTGCTACACTCTTAGAATTGCATGTGTAGGTT
Organism: Triticum aestivum; assembly: GCF_018294505.1. Lineage (NCBI taxonomy): Eukaryota > Viridiplantae > Streptophyta > Magnoliopsida > Poales > Poaceae > Triticum > Triticum aestivum. The sequence continues at coordinate 133,633,594 of NC_057807.1, read as the reverse complement.
GATTGGTTGAATTTGTACTAGTTGCTAAAATCTACCAACAACTAAAAGTGGGAAAAGGTTAGATTTTTATCTGGTCAAGTAGTCTAATCACCCCCCTCTACACCTACTTTCGATCCTACACACCCCCTCCCGATATCGACGCGAGCACCTCCTCGTACCCCCTCTGTGTGTTTGATTAGAAAATACACAGGCAAGAGAATTAACAAAATGCAGCATGGAACATAAAAGTCCCGGTTTATCTTCAAGAGATAAACCGGCCCTTGGGGGCTACTCAGTCAAAGTGTTCTTTATCTTTAAAGTCCCGGTTTGTCTTCAAGAGACAAACCGGCCCTTGGGGGCTACAATGCAAGTGAATATACAGAACAAGGATGAAAGTGTTTGGAAGATTACCTCATAGCGCTCCTTCATCATATTCACAAAACCGGCCTCATAATCTCGGCTTGTGTACAGCCGGTTCAGGAATCCGGAATGAAGCTCCTGGGCAGAAAGGTTAACATAGCTCGATAAATCAGTCTTCCCTTTCCCCTTGCCCATGGTAGCAAATTCCTCCTTGGCAGTATGCTTTGATAAAGCAACCGGATTTCCTGGGACGGTATGAGCGGTACCGGTGATAATAACATCATCATCACCACCTTTTGATGGGCTCGGTGGATTGACAATATCTCTGGCTGGGCTCGGCGAATTAATAGCTGGGCTCGGTGGATTGGCAGCTGGGCTCGGCGGATCAGCAGCTGGACTTGGAGGCGTAGCATGCGGGCTTGATGGATCAACATGCATAGCCGGGTTAGCTTTCGGCGGATTAGCATCAGTGGTTGGATCTTGTGGGGCAGAGTCATCCATGTCAACATCAGTGTCTCTACCAGCATCTTCTAGGGTCTTCTCCGGTTCAACTTGCAGATGAGATCAACACCAGTCAAACCGTTGGCTAGGAGAGCCCGGAGCTTGGCGAGTTGAGGTGCATAAGGTTGTCGTTCTTTGGCAGTTAATCGTTGAGGTAACGGGTGGCCATTGCTAAGCCGGTGAGCGCGGTAACCCGACAAAGGACTTTCTCCAGCAGGGACAGTGTTCTTATAATAAAACCATGTTTGGTTCCAGTCTTTAGGATGGCTGTGGTGTTTTGCATGAGGGAAATCAACTTCTTTCCTCTTCTGGATTGAAACCCCACCAAGTTCAGTATTGGGACCATCAGAAAACTCAGTTCGGCGGTTTAGATGGAAAAAGTCCCGGAATAGCTCAACGGATGGTTCTTCTTGAAGGTAAACTTCACAGAATACTTGAAAATTGCATATATTGGACACGAAATTTCCAATATCCTGTGGATGGAGTTGAAAGCTAGCAAGGACATCCCGGAAAAACTTTGATCTGGGAGGGCTGAATCCCCGTCTAGGTGCTGCATGAACACAATCACTTCTCCATCTTGAGGCTCAGGAGGGCACTCAGAGCCAGGAACTCGCCAATGAAGGACAATTTTTGAGGCTAAAGCGCCAGTTACAACATAACCATTGATTTGCGTTTCTGTGATCCAGGAAGGAACCCAGTTGCAAGTGGAGAATTGCTTGGTCATCTTGAAAAACAAACTGTAAAAGAAAAATGAAGGCCGGTTTACGATTAAAGGGTGATGTGCATTAATCAGTGTTAAACCAGGGAATTTGATCAAGGCATATATGTGAGTTAAACCAGAAACTATTACTCAAGTCAAGATGGCGGTTTAAGTGAGGGCTAATGGCATATGGCGGGTTGTCAACTACTAAAGGTTAAACCGCCCTTAAACAGAAGAGGCAGAGCTAAAATTTACTAAGTGTTTGCAGAAACAGGTTTCACAATATGGCAGTATAATTTTGGATCTACTGTGGTTCAGTAAAGAAAAATTTTCTGAGCCCTACAATGGCGCTAAGAAGAACGGAGAAGGTCCAGATGGAGTTTTTCCAGGAATAGCAAGATGTTGTGGTGCGGCAGACTAAGGTTATGGATCTAGCCTCAAAAGAAAACAATCGGGCCTAGCTAAGATTCAGTAGAAATGCTAAGGGAAAAGTAGACAAGTATTGACGAACGCCAATGAACAGGGAAGAACATGAAGCACTAATGGAGATCTAGGGTTAAGGGAAGGAAGCTTACCAGGGCCACGCTGCAACGGAGGAGTATCGCAGAGAGCTCTGGTACGAACAGGGTGATGCAGTGGCCTGGTCGGTGCAGATTCGAGGATCGACGGCGGCGGCGGCGGCGGCGCTCGAGCTCTTCAGGTCGCGAGGAGGAAGACGAGAGGCAAGGGGGAAAATGGAAAGACCCCGGCCCTATTTATAAAGGCAAGAGGATAAAACGGCAGGCACGAAAATCGAGAGGCCTGAAGCGGCAAAAGAGGATGCAGCTGTCGCCTCGATCTTCGGGAGTAATTAATGAAGGGAATCTTTTTATGCAGAGATTACATCATGATGATTTACTGCAGTGATAGAAGATGACATCACGGTGGTTCACCAAATTTTACAGGGAGAAGACAACATGGCAGTTTACGGAGAATCATTACAAGATGTTCATGGAATTTTTCTAAAGTGTTGAAGATTGACATGAACAGGTTCAAATCAATCTGGGGCCTAATGTTGAGGATATAACCACTGAGTGTAAACCGCCCAGGAGGGGCCTGTTCACGCTCAGCTATGCTGAAGCCCATGAAGACAAGAAGATGGCGCTTTACTGATAAAGTTTAGAGGCCCAGAGCCCGGAGGGGGATTAGGGCCCGTAGTGGTAAACCGCCATAGTTGTATACTTGTATTGTAAGTTAGGGAAAGGAGACCGAGCCGAACACTTGTATGAGTCGGCCTCGGGACTCTGTAAACCGGCCGGGCGTCGACCTGTGTATATAAAGGGACGACCAGATGGCGGTTCAGAGACAACAGACAACAACTCGAGACCCAGGCAAGCGTATTTGCTCCCTGGTTATCGAAACCCCAATAATCCCATCACAACTAGATGTAGGCTTTTACCTTCATCGAAGGGGCCGAACTAGTATAACTCTCGTATCCCTTGTTCGGTTTAACCCCTTCAGGCTAACCTCATTCCGATGGCTCCACGACTAAGTCCTTCTGCTAGGACATCTGACGTGTTATTTCCACGACACCCTCCCCCCCATGTCACTGGCCAACTCCTCCCACAACTCAGGCATGCTCGTTTGACGCCGACACGCTCGCTGGATGCCGCCAGGGCAGGCGCGCGTCTCTTCGCGGGCATGCTTCTTCAATGACGCCCGCAAGTTGTTCGACGGTTTGCCTACAATGTACAAATGGACTCCGCCAACGAGTTCTTTTTCCACAATTTTCTTTGTGACTCAGATGATTCTTCATTCGATTATGAGAAGATGGTGGTTGTTGTGTTGGCCGTCCATGAACACCTTAGTAATCAGCGGCCATTGTTCTTCCAGGGCACACTCCAGCGTTGAATCGCAACCGAGAGAGCGGTCATTTCCTTCTTTGGAAGGACTACTTCGAGACACCCAATCCTCTCTTCAAACATCACCAATTCCGACGCCATTTCCGCATGGCTAGGTATCTTTTCAACCGTATTCGAGAAGGGTTGGTCAGGTATGATAAGTATTTCGAGTGCAAGGAGGATGCCCTTGGAAAGATTGGATTCTCCTCTTATTAGAAATGCACCGCTGCTATTCAGATGCTTGCATATGGAGTTCAAAGTGATCTCAATCATGAGTCCATCCATATGAGCGAGTCCACATGCCTATAGTCCATGTACAGGTTCTGCAAGGTTGTGATTGCAGTGTTGGCACTGAGTACTTGAGAGAGCCAAATGTTGAAGATACAACCCGCTTGTTGGCGAAGAATGCCAGCAAGGGCTTCCTGGGGATGCTTGGTAGCATAGACTGTATGCACTGGGAGTGGAAGAACTGCCCTTCTTCTGGGCAGGGGCAACATAGGGGCCATGTCAAGGCTTGCATTGTCATACTTGAGGCCGTGGCCTCACAAGATCTCTGGATCTAGCACTCTTTCTTTGGCATGGCCAGATTGCACAATGATATCAACGTGCTTCAACGCTCTCCGGTGTTTGCAAGGCTTGCCGAAGGCAACTGCCTGCCGGTGAATGTTAACATCAACGACCATAACTACAACAAAGGATACTACCTAGCTGATGATATCTATCCTCAATGGACAATTATTGTGAAGTCAATATCCAACCATGTAGGAGAGAAGGAGAGGAGATTTGTACAATAGCAAGAGAGTGCTAGGAAGGATGTGGAGCGTGCCTTTGGTGTTTTCCAATCTCGGTGGGGCATCGTTCGGTATCATGCTAGAACTTGGAGCACCAAGAAGTTGTGGGAGGTGATGACTGCTTGTGTGATCATGCACAATATGATCATAGAGGATGAGCGCCCGGAACGTATCTACGACCAAGGCTTTTAGTTCCAGGGTGACAATGTTGTGCTTGAGCATGGAGGCCGGAAAATTTTGCATAGTTCACCCAATTTCACCATCAAATGCGTGATTGGGAAACTCACATTCAGTTGCAAAATGATTTGGTTGAGCATATGTGGGCTCACGCTGGCAACCAATAGATGTATCCTTTTTTAAGTATTTGAGACAATTTAATTTTTATTTGGCTTGTAAACTATGAATTATTTATTTTGGCTTGTGAACTGTTTGTATTTTGTTTGAATTATGTTTGCAAAAAAATAGCATGCCGGCCCGTGCGGGTGAAAATGGGTCCGCGCGTTGGGCACACTGCCAACCCAAACGAAAAACTGGGCGGACGACGAGCGGGCGGATGACCCAAACGGACAAAAAATGGACAAAGCGCGCGTCCGCTTGGATCGGCGCATTGGAGTTGCTCTTATTTTGAGATGGAGGAAGTACATCTTAAAGCATCTCTAGCCGATCAATTATAATTTAGGCCTCTATATGGCCTCACATCTTTTAGATCCTTATATTTACCCCTCCAAAAAATTGCAGTTTCTAACCAAACCCTAAAACTCCTTGAAATAATTAACACAAATTCTTTCACTTTTGGGCCATCGAGTTAAACTTGAGTACTCAATTACTTCATTAAATGACATTTGGTCACATACTTCACGGGTTCTTCGCTAAGAGAAAACTAATCCAAAGAAAACTACAAGTAAAATTACACACTTCAATAGAAACACCTCTTTCTTCACTGCCTAGTACGGGGTTGCCTGATCTTCATGGAGGATCTGTTCAGCATAGTAAATCAACGCCACCTGAAGGGTACGAAGAAAACCCTCAATCCTAGCCAACAACATTGTCGGAAAAGATAACTAGTGCAACCTAATGAGATCGAAGCCAACTATTTCATACGCAACAATCAACAACAAGTATTCACCCAACCACCCTCTAAGTTTTCAATCCACACAACCACACAAGAAGTTGGAAGCACAAACTGGTCGTCGCCTCAACGGCTACTATTGTAAAATCACAAAGTGAGTTTACTCTCTCACAAGGCAAGATTACAAGAGCTAAGGGGGAAGTGAACTCTAAAATAAGATTATGATTCCACTTAGCTAACCTATGCTGAACCAAATTTCCAAAGAGTTGTGGCTAAAGTGGGAAGGAGTATTTGTACTAGAAACAACCCTCCTAGCTTAGGTGTGAAACCATTCCAAAAGAGGGGCTCAAATTCATGCTAAATAGCAGGGAAAGGGAGCAAACACATTGAGCCTCGCACAACAATTAATACTTTGGTCAGTTTGCATTGGAACTCATACCTTTGACCCAGGATTCCAAATGATGCACCGTATGATTTTCCTAAAAGTAGATGATGTCTACTACACAACTTTATTTCTTGTAGACTCTGTTGGGCCTCCAAGCGCAGAGTTTTGTAGGACATCAGCAAATTTCCCTCAAGTGGATGACCTAAGGTTTATCAATCTGTGGGAGGCGTAGGATGAAGATGGTCTCTTTCAAACAACCCTGCAATCAAATACAAAAAAAATTCTTGTGTCCCTAACACAGCGATACAATGGAAAACTGTATAGGTGCACTAGTTCGGCGAAGAGATGTTGATACAAGTGTAGTATGGATAGTAGATAGGTTTTTGTAATACAAAAATATAAAAACAACAAGGTAGAAAGTAACAAAAGTGAGCACAAAATGGTATTGCAATGCTTAAAAATAAGGCCTGGGGTTCATACTTTCACTAGTGCAATCTCTCAACAGTGCTAACATAATTGAATCATATAACAATCCCTCAACGTGTGACAAAGAATCACCACTCCAAAGTTCTTATCTAGCGGAGAATATAAGATAAAATTGTTGTAGGGTACGAAACCACCTTAAAATTATCTTTTCCGATCAATCTATTGAGTCATCCCTATAAGTGTCACAAACAACCCTAGAGTTCGTACTAAAATAACACCATATTATACACATCAACTAACTCTAATGACACCTAGATACTCTAATGTCACCACAGGTATCCATGAATTGATTATTCGATATGCATCAAACAAGTTTAGATTCATAATATTCAATCCAACATAAAGAACTTCAAAGAGTGGTCCAAAGTTTCTACGAGAGAAAGTAAGACGAAAACGTGTGAAAGATCGAGAATGTCGCCTAGAGGGGGGATGAATAGGCGCTTTAAAATAATTATGGTTTAGGCTTGAACAAATGCGGAATAAACCTAGCAGTTAATTTGTCAAGCACAAAACCTAAAACAACAAGGCTCACCTATGTGCACCAACAACTTATGCTAAGCAAGATAAGCAACTATGTGATAGCAAGATGTATGACAAAGAACAATATGGCTATCACAAAGTAAACTGCATAAGTAAAGGGCTCGGGTAAGAGATAACCGAGGCACACGGAGACGACGATGTATCCCGAAGTTCACACCTTTGCGGATGCTAATCTCCGTTTGGAGCGGTGTGGAGGCACAATGCTCCCCAAGAAGCCACTAGGGCCACCGTAATCTCCTCACGCCCTCGCACAATGCAAGATGCCGTGATTCCACTAAGGGACCCTTGAGGGCAGTCACCGAAACCGTACAAATGGTGACCCTTGGGAGCGGTCACCGAACCCTTACACTTTGGCAACCCTTGGGGGCGGTCACCGGTACCCGCCAAATTGCTCGGGGCGATCTCCACAACATAATTGGAGACCCCGACGCTTGCCCGGAGCTTTACACCACAATGATTGAGCTCTGAACAACACCAACCGTCTAGGGCGCCAAGGCACCCAAGAGGAACAAGCTCTAGGGTGTCCAAACACCCAAGAGTAACAAGCTCAAGGGTACCAAGCACCCAAGAGTAATAAGCTTCTCAACTTGTAACTTTCACGTATCACCGTGGAGAACTCAAACCGATGCACCAAATGCAATGGCAAGGGCACACAGAGTGCCCAAGTCCTTCTCTCTCAAATCCCACCGAAGCAACTAATGCTAGGGAGGAAGATGAGAGGAAGAACAAGAAGGAGAACACCAAGAACTCCAAGATCTAGATCCAATGGGTTCCCCTCACATAGAGGAGAAAGTGATTGGTGGAAATGTGGATCTAGATCTCCTCTCTCTTTTCCCTCAAAAACTAGCAAGAATCCATGGAGGGATTGAGAGTTAGCAAGCTCGAAGAAGGTCAACAATGGGGGAAAAACACGAGCTCAAAGGATGAGGTTCAATGCGGAAGAAGACCCCCTTTTATAGGTGGGGAAAAATCCAACCATTATCCACACAGCCCGCACAGAGCAGTACTACCGCTCCAAGGAGCGGTAGTACTGCTAGGGCGGTAGTAGCCCTTTGAAAAACAACAGCGAGGAGGCAAAAGGCCAGTAGAACCGCCGGAGCGGTACTACCGCTCGTCCTCACGGTACTACCGCTCGCCCACACGGTACTACCGCAAATGGTAGCGGTACTACTGCTTGCGAGCGGTACTAAAAAAATACTTCCGTGCCTACCTCCGCTGAACTTGGGATGAGTTTTTGGTCCGGAGCGCTACTACCGCTGTAGGAGCCGCGGTAGTACCGCTCTGGAGCGGTAGTAAAAAATTACATCCGCTCCAATTCATGGTAGTACCGCTGCAGCCTTTTCAGAACACCAAAACTGCCACAACTTTTGCAAACGGACTCCGAATTCGATGAAACCAAGTTTGTTGGAAAGCTAGAGACAAGGGCTAAAATAATCGTGAAAGAAATATCAATAAGAAGCAAATTATAAAAGTCCCAAGAGAAAATGGTGAGAACCCTTCCTCGAGTAAGACCGGTAAAACCTCCAACACCGAAAACGCAATAGAAGAGGCATATGAAATCCGTTTATAGAAGTACTAGAGCTTGTCACGAAGATAACCACAAGCTCTAAAACCTCAAAAGAAAATACAAATAAGAATCAAGAAAGATGATTCAAGGATGTAAAGGTTTGAGCTCTTGACGAACGATACAATCAAGCTACTCACTTGAGAGCCCCCCTTGATAGTACGGCTATGGATCCTATAACCCGGTCTCCAAACTATCACCATGAGACCAGTAAAATATAAAACCTATCAAGGGCAAACCTTTGCCTTGCACAATCTTGACTCCCTCAAGTTGGACCACCTTTCTTGATTGTGTTCGCTCGACGAAGACTAGTTGATTGCTCCCCCATACTCCACTATGGATGAGCCACTCTTCCGCACATCTTCACAAGTCCATTGTCACCACAATGGACAGAAAGCTTCAAGCTTCACTTGAACTTGCACACCACAACCTAACCCCACAAAGAACTCTCACGAAGATCATGGGTCAGTACACAAAGCATAATTGATAATGCTTACCATACCATGGGATCGCTTGATCCCTCTCGGTACATCTTCTATGCTTTGTGTGTTGATTGATAATCCCCAAGTGCAGGGAATCATCGTAGCAATTCCCAAAGGTGGAAGTGACAAGTATGGAGTGTCCAACCCACAAGGAGCCAAAGGTAAGATCAATATTCTCTCAAGCCCTATCTGCCACAGATACGACTCTACGTGCACCGAACGTTTGCTTCCAACTAGAACCAAGAAATAAAACTGTGTTGTGGGTATAAAGAGGATAACTTTGCATGATATCGGAGAGCTAAAATATGAAACTAGGTGTTATTATCATAATGTTAGAATATATTACTAAATATTATAAATAGCGAGTGTGGAATAATGGTGGATCGGTGTGCGGAATTGTCCTAAGAAATTGTTAACAAGATCGATAGTCATCATTGCAATTTCATATGAGGGAGAGGCATAAGCTATCATACTTTCTCTACTTGGGTCATATGCACTTATGATTGGAACTCTAGCAAGTGTCCGCAACTACTAAAGATCATTAAGGTAAAACCCAACCATAGCATTAAAGCATCAAGTCCCCTTTTATCCCATACGCAACAACCCCCTTACTCGGGTTTGTGTTTCAGTCACTCACGCAACCCACTATAAGTGAATCATGCATGTATTGCAACACCCTACAGCAGGAATCCCTCACGCTTGCGCGACACGGAGGGCACCATAGGACAGCATCAAAATAAAACATACAACTTGTACCAATCTAGATCATCAATCAACTCAAGGACAAAAGATATCTACTCAAAACATCATAAGATGGCAACACATCATTGGATCATAATATGTGGCATAAAGCATCATGTTCAAGTAGGGATTACAGCGGGGTATGGAAGAGTGGACCGCGTAAAAGAGATGAGGATGGCGATGATGATGGTGATGTTGATGAAGACGATCACCGCGGCAATGATTCCCCTCCCGATGGCACTCCGGTGCCACCAAGAGAGAGGAGGAGAGGTTCTCCCCCTTGTGCTTCCTCCTCCATGGCTTTCCCCCTCTGGTCCTTGGCCTTCATGGCGATCATGGCCCCTCCGAGATCCTCCTCCATGGCCTCCAGCGATGATGGCCCCCTCCGGCAGGGCGCCAGAGAGGGCCTAGATTGATTTCTCGTGGCTACAGAGGCTTGCGGTGGTGAAACTTCCGATCTAGGTTAATTCCCGAAGGTTCTGTATTTATAGGAATTTTTGGCGTTGGTTTCACGTCAGGGGGGGTCTCCGGGCTGTCCACGAGATAGGGGGGGGGGCGCACCCCACTCTCGTGGGCAGCCCGGGACTCTTTTGGCCCAACTCCGATGCTCCATTGTCTTCTTTTGATCCATAAAAAATCCTCAAAAATTGGCACGTCAATTGGACTCCGTTTGGTACCCTTTTCTGTAAAACACAAAAACAAGGAGAAAACAGAAACTGGCACTGGGCTCTAGGTTAATAGGTTAGTCCCAAAAATCATATAAAATGACATATAAATGCATATAAAACATCATAGATGGATAATATAATAGCATGAATACTTCATAAATTATAGATACGTTGGAGACGTATCAGCATCCCCTAGCTTAATTCCTTCTCGTCCTCGAGTAGGTAAATGACAAAAGAAATAATTTATGAAGTGTGAATGCTAGCAGGTGCACAAATTTGATCAATGATAATTTCAATCACCTTTTCTAGCATCAATATGTGTCATAATAGTAGCTTATCTCATAAAACTTTTCATGATCAAGTAATAATCTATTCACAATGTCAAGTATGGTTCAGAAACTTCATTGAGAACTAATAAACTATAATCTCAGTCATTGAAGCAATTACAATTTATCATAACATCAGAAAGAGTCAAGAATAGAGCTTTTCAGCAAGTCCACATACTCAACTATCATATAGTCTTCTACAATTGCTAACACTCACGCAATACTTGTGGTTATGGAGTTTCAGCCGGACACTGAGAAAGATAGGGGCTTATTGTGTTTCCTCCCAACGTATTCACCTTTAGGTGATGTCAACAATAATATCCCATGCTAACTTAGAGCATCTCCAGCCGTTCGTCCCCCCAGGGCGCATAAAAATCGCCCCTGGGGGCGAGCCGGCGATTCTTTCGGCGCTGGGGGCGATTTTGCGCCCAGCCGTCGCCCCCAGTCGCCGATTTTGGCCCACTTTCGAAGCCCCAATTCGGCGAAAATGGTCCATATGGGCAAGAAATAGGCCCATATTCGGCGTGGTTCGCCGTGCCTCGGCGTTCAATTATCAACATAAATATTTTTTTATCACATATTTCATCACAGAAATTTCAAATACTTCAACAAAATAGTACAACAACAAATAGTTCAATACAAATTATATAGTTCAACAAATAAAAACTCATATTTCATCACACGTCGCGCCCGGTGTCGCCCTTCAGCCTCCATAGGTGCTCTATCAGATGTTGCTACAGTTGATGATGCACCTGTGGGTCTCGGATCTCCTGATGCATACTGAGGTAGGCAGTCCAGGTTGCTGGTAGCTGGTGATCAACTTAGGCAAGGGGACCCTGCCGGTGGTATGGTTCAGTGTCAAACACTGGCTCTTCCTGCTCGCTCTCAATGATCATGTTGTGCAAGATGACACAGCAGGTCATGATCTCCCACATTTGATCTTTCGACCAGGTCTGAGCGGGGTACCGGACAACAGCAAATCGAGATTGGAGCACACCAAATGCCCGCTCGACATCCTTCCTGCAAGCCTCCTGAATCTTCACAAACCAGGCGTTCTTGCCTCCAGGCACAGGGTTTTTGATGGTCTTGACAAATGTCGACCATCTCGGATAGATGCCATCAGCTAGATAGTACCCCTTGTTGTACTGCCGCCCATTGATCTCAAAGTTCACCGGAGGAGAATGACCTTCAACAAGCTTGGCAAAGACAGGAGAGCACTGCAGCACGTTGATGTCATTGTGAGTTCCTGGCATACCAAAGGAGTGCCAAATCCAGAGGTCCTGTGCGGCCACCGCCTCAAGTACCACACTGCAACCACCTTTGGCGCCTTTGTACATCCCCTGCCAAGCAAATGGGCAATTCTTCCATTTCCAATGCATGCAGTCGATGCTTCCAAGCATCCCAGGAAATCCTCTTACTGCATTTTGTGCTAGGATCCGAGCGGTGTCTTCCGCATTGGGTGTTCTCAAGTATTGCGGTCCAAACACTGCCACCACTGCCCGACAGAACTTGTAGAAACACTCTAGGCTGGTCGACTTGGCCATGCGCCCATAGTCGTCGAGTGAGTCGCCGGGAGCTCCGTATGCAAGCATCCTCATTGCTGTCGTGCATTTCTAGATGGAGGTGAATCCAAGTGAACCGGTGCAATCCATCTTGCACTTGAAGTAGTTGTCGAACTCCCGGATGGAATTCATAATCCGGAGGAAAAGCTTTTGGCTCATCCGATAACGGCGCCGAAATGTTCTGTCGCCGTGAAGTGGAGCATCGGCGAAGTAGTCGGAGTAGAGCATGTAGTAGCCTTCGAGACGATGTCGGTTCTTTGCTTTCACCCGCCCTGGCACCGAGCCACCTCGCCGCGGCTTTTCATTGCTCGCCAGCAGCTGGGCGAGGGTGGCAAGCACCATGAGATGCTCTTCTTCCTGGACGCCGGCCTCGGCTTCCTCCTCCAGCAGCGCGGCGAGCACTTCCTCGTCATCCAAGTCCATCGCCGAGGTAGGCAAATCGCCGAACACCTTGCGCGCGGTGGGCGCGCACCCGCCGCTAAACTGCCCCTCCGCGGCCGGAAACGGCGGCCGGAAACGCCCAGCTGGTGTCGGAGGGGTTGTCATGGCGAACCTATGCTTTTTTCCGGCGGGGAATGGCTATCTACCGGCAAAGGGCGGCGGGGCGGCGCCGGGATATACCTAGGTGCGGCCGAGAGCGCGGGGGGTGGGAGGCGGTCGGGGAAGAAAATCTTGACTTTTCACCTGACGGTGTGGGCCAGCCGCGCTTTTCCCTTGCGTCGGAGCCCCCAAGCGCCCCCCCGCGCGCCGGGTTCGGCCTGTGGCCGCCGGGCGGAAAAAAGGGCCGAACCGGCGCTTTTCGTCGTCTTGGGGACGCGACTGGGCCTTTTTTTGGCGCCGGCGCCGAAAAAGTCGCCTGGAGGGGCCTGTTGGGGGCGCGGCTGGAGATGCTCTTACATCCAATTGGATATATATATATATATATATCATGATCTTTCAAACACGAGGAGCTTGTCAAAGGATAAAATGAAAAAGGGAAAGGTGAGGATCACCTTGACTCAAGCATAAAGTAAAAACATAAAGTAAAAGATAGGCCCTTCGCAGAGGGAAGCATAGGTTGTCATGCGCGTTTAGGGTTGATGCACAAAATCTTAATGCAAAAGAACGTCACTTTATATTGCCCCTTGTATGTGGACCTTTATTATGCAGTCCGTCGCTTTTATTACTTCCACAACAAGATCGTACAAAGCTTATTTTCTCTGCACTAATAAGTCATACATATTTAGAGAGCAATTTTTATTGCTTGCACCGATGACAACTCACTTGAAGGATCTTACTCAATCCATAGGTAGGTATGGTGGACTCTCATGGCAAAACTGGGTTTACGGGTATTTGGAAGCACAAGTAGTATCTCTACTTGGTGCAAGGAATTTGGCTAGCATGAGGGAGAAAGGCAAGCTCAACATGTTTGGAGGTCAATGACAATATACTTTAACTGAGATGTCGGAAAACATAAACCATTATGTTGTCTTCCTTTGTCAAACGTCAACTATTTTAGCATGTCATACTTAATGAGTGCTTCACAATCATAAAAGATGTCCAAGATATATTTGTATGTGAACCTCTCTTTCCTTATTACTTCCTATTAATTGCAACGATGACCAAAACTACGTTTGCCAACTCTCAACAACTTTTATGCCTCATACTTTCTATGTGTGAAGTCATCACTAACCATGTTATAAGCATATGAAACATATAAAAAATTCAGATTTATGACATTCAATTCATTCCCCCATTTACTCATAGGATATACATGAAGCACATGAGTAAATGACAAACTACTCCAAAAGATATGAGTGAAGGACACTGAGTAGTCAAATAATTAACTAGCCATGGGAGGGTTCCTTTTTTTATTCAATAATTCAGGTCCAATCATTTTATTCAAACAGCAAGTAAAATTGAAAATACGCTCCAAGCAAAACACATATCATGTGACGAATAAAATTATAGCTCCGAGTAAGGTATACCGATAGTTTTCAAGACGAAAGAGGGGATGCCTTTCGGGGCATCCCCAAGCTTAGGTGCTTGAGTCTTCCTTGAATATTACCTTGGGGTGCCTTGGGCATCCCCAATCTTAGGGTCTTTCCACTCCTTATTCTCCTCATATCGATATCTCACCCAAAACTTGAAAACTTCAATCACACAAAACTTAATGGAACTTCGTGAGATAGGTTAGTATGATAAAGAGTAAACCATGCACTTTGGTACTGTAAAAGACAAGGTTCATAATTGTTTTCACATAATTCCTATTGTACCATATCATTTCTACAATTTATATTGAGAAATATAAGCCATAGAAACTAGAAAACAAGCAAACTATGCAATGAAAACAGAATCTGTTAGAAACAGAACAGTCTGTAATGATCTGAACAATAACCATACTTCTGCTACTCCAAAAATTATAAAATAAATAGGTGGACGTGGGGAATTTGTCTATTAATCTTCTGCAAAAAGAATCAACTCAAAATCACTCTTCTGTAAAAAATGACAGCTAATCCCGTGAGCGCAAAGTTTCTGTTTTTTACGGCAAGATCACATTAACTTTCACCCAAGTCTTCCCAAAGGTTAGCACTTTATTAAAACAAAAGCTATAAAACATGATTACTAAAGTAGCTTAATCATGTAGACACACAAAAACAGTAAGGGTAAATATTGAGTTGTCTCCCAACAAGCGCTTTTCTTTAATGCCTTTTTAGCTAGGCATGATGATTTCAATGATGCTCGCATAAAAGATAAGAGTTGAAACATAAAAAGAGCATCATGAAGAATATGACTAGCACATTTAAATCTAACCCACTTCCTATGCATAGGGATTTTGTGAGCACACAATTTATAGGAACAAAAGTCAACTAGCATAGGAAGGCAAAACAAGTATAACTTCAAAACTTTTAAGCACATAGGGAGGAAACTTGATATTATTGTAACTCCTACAAGCACATATTCCTCCCTCATAATAATTTTCAGTAGCATCATGGATAGCTACTTTGTTCTCATACTCAATTGGAACCTCTTCCAAAATAGTGGAATACTAACTAAAGTTGACACTCTTCCAAATCCACTTTCATAAATTTTGTACGAAGATTCAACACCCTCCAAGATAGTGGGATCACTAATTCCTAAAGTTGACACTCTTCCAAACCCACTTTAAATTATAGTATTATTCATACTCCAAAAGATTTAAGTGAATTTCATGGAGCATTCTACAATTAATATAGACTAACCAATGTCCAAGCTCAAAATATATAAGTGAAGCGCACGAAGCATTCTATAAAACCATACTCAAACGATTTAAGTGAATCACAAAGAGCAATTCTATAAGATCATACTTAAAAGATATAAGTGAAGCACATGAAGTATTCTATAAATCAATGAATATCTATCTCATACTAGCATGATTCTTAAAAAAATAAAAACACAAAGGACACGAATCATGTGAACAAAACAAAAACCGAGGTATACCGATATTTGTTGAAGAAGAAGATGGGATGCCAACCGGGGCATCCCCAAGCTTAGATGCTTGAATATCCTTTGAAATATTTACTTGGGGTGCCTTGGGCATCCCCAAGCTTGAACTCTTGTCTCTCTTTATTCTTCTCACATTGGTAACTCCTCGTTCTTCAAACACTTCATTCACAAAAACTTAAACAAAAACTTGTGAGATCCGTTAGTGTAATAAAGCAAAACCACTTTAAGGTACTGTAATTAACTCATTCTTTGTTTATACTGATGTTAAACCTACTGTATTCCAACTTCTCTATGGTTCATACCCTTACATACTAGCCATAGATGCATCAAAATAAGCAAACAACACACGAAAAACAGAATCTGTCAAGAACAGGACAGTCTGTAGTAATCTGGAAGTTTACTAAACTTCTGTAACTCCTAAAATTATGAAATAAATTTGAAAATTTGAAAAATTTGTAAAGAATTAATGTGGAAAAAGTTTCATACCCATTTGACTTTCCAGTAAAAAATGTAAATTCAAGCACTACAGCCAAAGTTTCTGTTTTTGTTCTGCACATAGTAAGCAAGCAATCTTATCATACTAAAACCAAAGCTTGGCACATTATTTTTATAATACAATGAATATATACAAGGGGATAATTATTTACAGAGAAACTTCCATGAAAAATTCTACATTGTTTCTGTGAGCATGAACACAAGTGCTCAAGGTCGACCCTCACTTCTTCGATGCATAACTTTCCAATCACTTCTCTTTTTGAAAAACGTTTTTAGGCATGAGAGGCAAGTAAATATTTTTTTTGGTATTTTCATTCTTTAAAAAAATTGTATGTTTCACCCACAACTAAACAGAAACAAAAAGGAAAAACAAAACCTACTTAGTGAGGAAAGCAAACAAGCACACACGAGAATATCAACCCCACGCTGTTGCTCCCCGGCAACGGCGCCAGAAAAGAGCTTGATAATCCCCAAGTGCAGGGAATCATCGTAGCAATTCCCAAAGGTGGAAGTGATAAGTATGGAGTGTCGAACCCACAAGGAGCCAAAGGTAAGATCAATATTCTCTCAAGCCCTATCTGCCACTGATATGACTCTACGTGCACTGAACGTTTGCTTCCAACTAGAACCAAGAAATAAAACTGTGTTGTGGGTATAAAGAGGATAACTTTGCATGATATCGGAGAGCTAAAATATGAAAGTAGGTGCTGTTATCATAAATTTAGAATATATTACTAAATATTATAAATAGAGAGTGTGGAATAATGGTGGATCGGTGTGCGGAATTGTCCTAAGAAATTGTTAACAAGATCGATAGTCGTCATTGCAATTTCATATGAGGGAGAGGCATAAGCTAACATACTTTCTCTACTTGGATCATATGCACTTATGATTGGAACTCTAGCAAGCGTCCGCAAATACTAAAGATCATTAAGGTAAAACCCAACCATAGCATTAAAGCATCAAGTCCCCTTTTATCCCATATGCAACAACCCCCTTACTCGGCTTTGTGTTTCAGTCACTCACGCAACCCACTATAAGTGAATCATGCACGTATTGCAACACCCTACAGCGGGAATCCCTCACGCTTGCGCGACACGAAGGGCACCATAGGACAGCATCAAAATAAAACATACAACTCGTACCAATCTAGATCATCAATCAACTCAAGGACAAAAGATATCTACTCAAAACATCATAAGATGGCAACACATCATTGGATCATAATATGTGGCATAAAGCATCATGTTCAAGTAGGCATTACAGAGGGGTGTGGGAGAGTGGACCGCGTAAAAGAGATGGGGATGGTGATGATGATGGTGATGTTGATGAAGACGATCACCGCGGCAATGATTCCCCTCCCGATGGCACTCCGGTGCCACCAAGAGAGAGGAGGAGAGGTTCTCCCCCTTGTGCTTCCTCCTCCATGGCTTTCCCCCTCTGGTCCTTGGCCTTCATGGCGATGATGGCCCCTCCGAGATCCTCCTCCATGGCCTCCGGCGATGATGGCCCCCTCCGGCAGGGTGCCAGAGAGGGCCTAGATTGATTTCTCGTGGCTACAGAGGCTTGCGGCGGCGGAACTTACGATCTAGGTTAATTCCCGAAGGTTTCTGTGTTTATAGGAATTTTTGGCGTTGGTTTCACGTCAGGGGGGTCTCCGGGCTGTCCACGAGATAGGGGGCGCCCCCCCCCACTCTCGTGGGCAGCCCGGGACTCTTCTAGCCCAACTGCGATGCTCTGTGGTCTTCTTTTGGTCCATAAAAAATCCTCAAAAATTGGCACGTCAATTGGACTCCATTTGGTATCCCTTTTCTGTAAAACACAAAAACAAGGAGAAAACAGAAACTGGCACTGGGCTCTAGATTAATAGGTTAGTCCCAAAAATCATATAAAATGACATATAAATGCATATAAAACATCATAGATGGATAATATAATAGCATGAATACTTCATAAATTATAGATACGTTGGAGACGTATCATTGATCAACTTGATTCACTCTTTGACTTAGTCTTGATCAACCTCTCACATGACCAATCTTTAGGTAATTCCTTGAATGGCACCTTGGTCATCACAAACTCTCCTTGAAACCAACAAATGGACTCCAAGAAAAGCCTATGGACAAATCCTTCAAATAAAACTCAAGGCAACCATTAGTCCATAGAGATTGTCATCAATTACCAAAACCAAACATGGGGGCATCCCATGTTTTTTCAATCTCCCCCATTTTGGTAATTGATGACAATCACTTTCAAGAGAGTTTATACAAGGAATTATGCATCACTATGCAATGCACCAACCAATAATGCATGCGAATGAGATGCAAATGCTAAGGAAACAAAAACCAACGCTACTCCACAAAACTCTCTGAAACTTCTCCCCCATTGGCATCGATTGCCAAAATGGGTGAAAAGCTTAGAAGGCCAATATAAATTGTGGTCCTCCATAAATTGTGTATCTCTCAACAAGAGAGTGGAATGCAATACACTGTCAATACTTGGAGGAAGACAAACTATATTGAGGCCCAAAGATTGCAACAGAAAGATATGCCACAAAGACATAACAAAGAGAGACACAAGCAATCAGAAGATACCAATTGAAGCCAGCAATCAACGGATATCAATTGAACCAACTAGACCAATGATCCTACGTGCCACAAGAATAAAGATATTATGATATGAGCAAAGGAGTGTTCTAAAGAAACTAGAGAAGCTCCCCATGATTTGTGCACACATAAGAATTTTTGT
Organism: Triticum aestivum; assembly: GCF_018294505.1. Taxonomy (NCBI): domain Eukaryota; kingdom Viridiplantae; phylum Streptophyta; class Magnoliopsida; order Poales; family Poaceae; genus Triticum; species Triticum aestivum. The sequence continues at coordinate 133,614,852 of NC_057807.1, read as the reverse complement.
ATTTGAATACAAAGTGCACAAAATAGGATCATAGCACCCCCAAAATCAATAGAAACTCACATCCAGTGCAAGTGAGCATATAGGAAACAAAGCCTAGTGCTTGCAACAAGCACAAGGTTGAGCAACATGTAAAAGAGGCAACTTAAGAATAGTCTCAACCAAAATGATGTGTGTGAGTCATGGCGAAGCACTTAAGAAGACTAAAATTAGGATGAGCATTAAGCATCAACATAGTCTTGAAAGAATAAGGCACACAGTGCAAGGCCTATCATTCCCACACACAACTGGCAAATGGGTTCACAAGCTTACTAATAAGCAAATAGAGAACCTATGCTTGTGACAACCCGTGGTGAAGATAGACGATGAGAGGCTCATCAAGACGAGGGATACCAATTAAGATGTCAAAAGCCTCGTAAAGATAAGCAAGAGGAAAATAATCTTCACCGCACAAGAGTGCATCAAGATGCAACGATAGAGGACACGCACTCAAGGCAAAAGCTTTTCACGGAGCCACCAAAGAAATAACATAAGAAAGACAAGGTGGACGTGAAAGAAAGGATATCATCTAGAGATGTAATTTCTCTCAAGTGTATAAGGTTCTAGGTAGACGAAATCATGATGATATATATCTACAAAGAAGGATGTACACCCGAAATAGTTACAACACGAAGGAACAAGATATCCACAAGGAAGTCATAAATATACCAATAAGATATTTGCTTGAAAGCATAGCACTTGGCTAGATATGGTCTTATTGTATATAAATGAATTCCTACCACACAACCATTAAAGACATCACAACTAGAAATAAGAGATCATTGTTGGGATGCTTTGAGAAAGGAAACAAATATCACAATAAAGAATGAATAACATGCCATGATACAACCTACACACGGTTGATGCAATAAATGTGTGCATGTAGTAGATGATGATACTTGTTACCGAGGTAGCATTGGAAGGAAGTAGTAGAAACCAATTGAAGGTAGAAAGTAGTTCATTGATCATCCTAGCTCGACTCCAATAAGCACATGGTGACAACACCTTCCTTTTGAATGAGCCAAGTATCCAATGCATCTCCAATTGTTCCTAGAACAACAACACAAACAAAATGGTACCCAAACTGATTGGGACCAAAGGGTTAGAAACATCAATACATGGGACAATCTCCACATAAATATGTGCACATAGATATGAAAATGAATTTCATACACATCTCATCTGAATTGAGACTTGGTGGAGATTCCCCTATATATTGAGTCAAAGAAAGAAAGCATGCCAAATAAAATACATAAAGTAAACATGCATGCTCAAGACTTTCAAAACCCGAAACCAAAAGACAAAGAAATGCCAAGTGCAAAGGATACCAAATGGAGAAATCAACACTTGGAAGATATCATTAAAGATACATCAAGGAATGAGATATCCATTGATACACACTAAACTAAAGATGTCAAACTCCCAAAGAGAGCATGGTTCCAAACAAACCAAGCTCTCAACAAAGTTTCATGATGGCACAAAGTACCACAAAGAAATGGCTTGCCTTCCACCAAAACACACTTGATAAGGATCACAAGAAGAGTGTTCTAAAGAAAATAGGATAGCTCCCCCACGAGTTGTGCATTATATAGGATTTGCATTTGAATACAAAATGCACAAGGTGGGATCACCACTTTCACTATATCTAGAAAACACTAGATAAGAACAAGAAATAAACAAGATCCACAAGTGGTAGGGAAGACAACGGGAGTTGACACAAACCTTGGCAAGAGAAAAGTCAAACAAAAACAAAAGCCAAAGTAAAGATGATCAACAAATTCTACCACACATAAGTGACTACCAATTGTCAAAACACAAGAAGTATTTGTAAATAATTCCCGGTGGTAGATAACAAGGACATCCAACATCATCTTCACAACAAACACAAGCAAATTGCAACTTGTAGAGCTAACATGCCACCTAGGAACAAGATAATTTACAATATCAATTCTAGGTGACAAGATCTCAAATGTACACATTTTCTGGGCTTGTAATATGCACTTAGCATATTACTCCCCCATAATGTGATACCAATAAAAACTTAACAAGAGGCAATAAGAGAAACAAACAAGAGATAATATATGGACTATTTAGAATTTGAATTTCTCATGAGAGATATACCACCTAGCAACTAGATAATCTTGTAATATCAATACTAGATGGTATTCCTCATGTACACACATTTATAGGATTGTGAGGTGCACAAAGCACATCACTCCCCCAAAATGGGATTTTCCATTAATCTCTCACACGAGCCAACTAGGATACAAACAAGAAGCATAAAGGCTCAACGCATGACACACACATACATGATGTGCAGACCAACACACACATACTTGATTGCTCAAGATAAGCAAGTTGGAATCACAACATATACAAACACATGCAAGGAACAAAACCAAAACATGCAAGGGGGCAAGTAACTTTCAAAGTAAACAATTTAAGTACAAGTTATCGCAAGGAGGCACATTGGATATAAGATAGAAACTTGATAATCCAAATGACTTGGCTTGAGACAATAAGAATGATGAAGTCCCCTTAATTCTTCATAATGTAGCCAAGTCTCCAATGCCCTCCTACAACACCTATTGATCAAGTTTGAGCTTGGTGGTCCCCAACCAAGTTGGGTCCTAAGAGGTTAGTCACAATAGGCTTGGCTACCGAAATGGTGCTTTTCTTGACACCACTTTGAGTACCAACAAACTTGGCAAACACATTGCCAACCTTATCCTTCCCAAGAGAATAGATATCATCAATAATAATTGGGTTGGATAAGTTACCACTAGTGCATGAAGAAGCGACATGACCTTTCTCACGACATAATTAAGTAGCAATGTCTACTCCTCACTTTCTTCTCACTTGATTTCTCTACAAGAGAAGCATTAACTTGAGTCTTCTTGGGAAGTGGCCTTTCTTCAACTTGAGGTTGAGCATGAGATTGAACTTGTGGCCTCTTCCCTTGTTGCTTGTCACTAATGGCCTTCTTATTCAATGGGCAAGATCTAACATGATGCCCTTCAATTTTGCACTTGAAGCAAATAATCTTGACCGAATTTTTGACTTGTTCTCGGCCCTTCTTCTTGATTCTCTTGGATTTCTTCTTATTGGAGTTGAATCCAAGTCAACCTTTGCCATTGGGGGATTTTTGCACACTCAAGATATTGTTGAGTGTGGCCTTCCCTTCATGACACTTTTCCAAGTCTTTGTTCAAAGAAGTGACTTGGGCCTTGAGCTCTTTGATTTCCTCTACATGGTTAGTCTCAACACAAGTACTAGAGGAAGTATAAGCTTCATCGTTAGAGCAACAAGGCAAGGAAAGCAATTCATCACAAGATGTACCAACATTGTGAGTAGATGAATTACAAGGACTAGCACATGGCAATATACTGTTTTTGACTAGAAGTAGTGCTAGTATCCACATGAGGCTCACTAGATGTTAGCTTAGCAATCATGGCCTCATGAGCTATCTTTAGCACATTATGGGATACTAGAAGATCATCATGAGAGCTTGAGAGATTTTCATGACTTTCTTCCAATTTCCCACAATTGCTAGATAGCACCTCAAGTTGAGCCCATAGCTCAACGTTCTCCTTCAAAATGGATGCTTCACAAGTAATAGAGTTAGTAGCACAAGCATCATCATTTACAACAATAGGAGAGGACAACTTGGCAAGCTCTTTTAAATAAGAAGCTTCAAGTTGGGCATGAGACTCGGTGAGTTTGATGAGCTCACCCTTGATGACCCTTGAGCCATTTTCGAGGTGCTAAAAATCCTCAAGGAGTCTAGCATGAGAAACTTCAAGCTTAGCATTTTTAGTTTTGAAATCATTGGCCATATCAAGAGCTCTATCATTAGATTCCCTCACTCTAGATAATTCTAGAGCAAAAGTCTCCTCAAGAGATTCAGAGGTGGTTTGTTCATGTTCAAGAGCTTGAGATAGCTCCGCGATCTCATTTGTGTAATCACGCTCATGAGCTTCCATTTTCTCAATGGTGACCTCATGCTCCTCTAGATGAGATTCCAACTCCTCAATGTATTTCTTGCCATCAACGGCAATGGACATTATTTCCATGAAGTTGGAACGAGCAATTTTATTTTTATGAAGAGCTTTAAAAATCATTTCCCCCTTAGTTTTTAAGGAGGCAACATTATCATTCTCTTCATCATTATCCTCATCATCATTAGCATCAACATCATCATCAAGAGACATATTGGGGTACAAAGTAGGAGATACCTTTGACGCCTTAGCCATAAGGCAAAAAGCAAAAGATGATGATGTAGGATCCCTTGAGGCACCATTAAACACCACATCTTGTTCCATGGAGTGTTTGGTTTCCTCTACATTTTTAGCACAACAATTCGAGGAAATAGATGCATTTTTATCATGGCAACAAGACATAGCAAGCATATCATCATGAGATTTAGTCAAGCAATTTCTACATGATATGCAAGGACTATCAACACAAGCATGTGAAACATTTGGAGTGCTCGAAGTGTTAAAGCCCAAAGAAGGAGCATTGCAATAAGATAGTGATGAAGACTCACCAACGATTAGCACACTATCATCATTACAATGACCAACACTACTCACCATAGCATTACCTTGTCGCAATCCACATGTAGGTGAAGTAGAAGAAGTTGAGAAGACTATATGACCGGAGGTGGAGGGAGAACAATCATCCCCACAAAACTTGGACACACCATATTTATCTTGAAGCTTCGTCCACAACTCATGAGCATCCCAGAATGGCATGAGTTGAAATATAACTACATTGCTCAAAGCATTGAAAAGCACATTAGAAGTTTGAGCATTGACATAAGAGTTTTTCTCATCCTCTAAAGATAATCTTTGGGGATCCTTTGGAGGAGAAAACCCCATATCTACAATTCGCTCTAAATTTGGGTCCATGACCCTAAATAGATTAATCATGTGAATTACCTAAACATCAAAATTTGTGCCATTGAAACTAAGAGTGTCAGAGAATCCTAATCCCCTAGTTGACATCTTTACTCACTAGGCGGTAAAGCCTAATAAAGAGAGACGAGGCTCTGATACCAAATGAAAGATCGAGGATGTCGCCTAGAGGGGGGTGAATAGGCGCTTTAAAATAATTACGGTTTAGGCTTGAACAAATGCGGAATAAACCTAGCGATTAATTTTTCAAGCACAAAACCTAAAACAACTAGGCTCACCTATGTGCACCAACAACTTATGCTAAGCAAGATAAGCAACTATGTGATAGCAAGATGTATGACAAAGAACAATATGGCTATCACAAAGTAAAGTGCATAAGTAAAGGGCTCGGGTAAGAGATAACCGAGGCACGCGGAGACGATGATGTATCCCGAAGTTCACACCCTTGCGGATGCTAATCTCCGTTTGGAGCGGTGTGGAGGCACAATGCTCCCCAAGAAGCCACTAGGGCCACCGTAATCTCCTCACACCCTCGCACAATGCAAGATGTCGTGATTCCACTAAGGGACCCTTGAGGGCGGTCACCGAACCCGTACAAATGGTGACCCTTGGGGGAAGTCACCGAACCCGTACACTTTGGCAACACTTGGGGGCGGTCACCAGTACCCGTCAAATTGCTTGGGGCGATCTCCACAACCTAATTGGAGACCCCGACGCTTGCCCGGAGCTTTACACCACAATGATTGAGCTCCGAACAACACCAACCGTCTAGGGCGCCAAGGCACCAAAGAGGAACATGAAGGAAATATGCCCTAGAGGCAATAATAAAGTTATTATTTATTTCCTTAAATCATGATAAATGTTTATTATTCATGCTAGAATTGTATTAACCGGAAACATAATACATGTGTGAATACATAGACAAACAGAGTGTCACTAGTATGCCTCTACTTGACTAGCTCGTTAATTAAAGATGGTTATGTTTCCTAACCATAGACATGAGTTGTCATTTGATTAACGGGATCACATCATTAGGAGAATGATGTGATTGACTTGACCCATTCCGTTAGCTTAGCACTTGACTGTTTAGTATGTTGCTATTGCTTTCTTCATGACTTATACATGTTCCCATGACTATGAGATTATGCAACTCCCGTTTACCGGAGGAACACTTTGTGTGCTACCAAACTTCACAACGTAACTAGGTGATTATAAAAGTGCTCTACAGGTGTCTCCAAAGGTTCTTGTTGGGTTGGCGTATTTCGAGATTAGGATTTGTCACTCCGATTGTCGGAGAGGTATCTCTGGGCCCACTCAGTAATGCACATCACTATAAGCCTTGCAAGCATTGTAACTAATGAGCTAGTTGCGGGATGATGTATTATGGAACGAGTAAAGAGACTTGCCGGTAACGAGATTGAACTAGGTATTAAGATACCGATGATCGAATCTCGGGCAAGTAACATACCGATGACAAAGGGAACAACGTATGTTGTTATGCGGTTTGACCGATAAAGATCTTCGTAGAATATGTAGGAGCCAATATGAGCATCCAGGTTCCGCTATTGGTTATTGACTGGAGACGTGTCTCGGTCATGTCTACATTGTTCTCGAACCCGTAGGTTCCGCACGCTTAAAGTTCGATGACGGTTATATTATGAGTTTATGTGTTTTGATGTACCGAAGGTAGTTCGGAGTCCCGGATGAGATCGGGGACATGACGAGGAGTGTCGAAATGGTCGAGACGTAAAGATCAATATATTGGACGACTATATTCGGACATCGGAAAGGTTCCAAGTGATTCGGGTATTTTTCGGAGTACCGGAGAGTTACGGGAATTTGCCAGGGAGTATATGGGCCTTATTGGGCTTTAGGGGAAAGAGAGAGGAGAGGTTGGGCGCCCCCCCCCCCCCAAGGCCTAGTCTGAATTGGACTAGGGGGAGGGGTTGCGCCCCCTCCTTCCTTCTCTTCTCTCTCCCCTTTCCTTGACTCCTACTCCTACTACTTGGAAGGGGGGGGGGAATCCTACTCCCGGTGGGAGTAGGACTCCTCCTAGGGCGCGCCATAGAGAGGGTCGGCCCTCCCCCTCCTCCACTCCTTTATATACGGCGAGGGGGCACCCCTTGGAGACACAACAATTGATCTCTTGATCTCTTAGCCGTGTGCGGTGCCTCCCTCCACCATAGTCCTCCTCGATAATATTGTAGCGGTGCTTAGGCGAAGTCCTGCGATGGTAGAACATCAAGATCATCACCACGCCGTCGTGCTGACGGAACTCTCCCTCGACACTCGGCTGGATCGGAGTTCGAGGGACGTCATCGAGTTGAACGTGTGCTAGAACTCGGAGGTGCCGTAGTTTCGGTGCTTGATCGGTCGGGCCATGAAGACGTACGACTACATCAACCGCGTTGTTCTAACGCTTCCACTTTCGGTCTACGAGGGTACGTGGACACACTCTCCCCTCTCGTTGCTATGCATCACCATGATCTTGCGTGTGCGTAGGAAATTTTTGAAATTACTACGTTCCCCAACAATGGCATCCGAGCCAGGTTTTATGCGTAGATGTTATATGCACGAGTAGAACACAAGTGAGTTGTGGGCGATACAAGTCATACTGCTTACCAGCATGTCATACTTTGGTTCGCGGGTATTGTTGGATGAAGCGGCCCGGACCGACATTACGCGTACGCTTACGCGAGACTAGTTCTACCAACGTGCTTTGCACATAGGTGGCTGACGGGTGTCAGTTTCTCCAACTTTAGTTGAACCGAGTGTGGCTATGCCCGGTCCTTGAGAAGGTTAAAACAGCACTTACTTGACGAACTATCATTGTGGTTTTGATGCGTAGGTAAGAACGGTTCTTGCTCAGCCCGTAGCAGCCACGTAAAACTTGCAACAACAAAGTAGAGGACGTCTAACTTGTTTTTGCAGGGCATGTTGTGATGTGATATGGTCAAGACGTGATGAGATATAAGTTGTTGTATGAGATGATCATGTTCTGTTGAAGTTATCGGCAACTAGCAGAAACCTTATGGTTGTCTCTTTATTGCATAAGATGCAAGCGCCAAATAATTGCTTTACTTTATCGCTATGCGATAGCAATAGTTGCAAGAGCAATAGTTGGCGAGACGACCATGTGACGACACATTGATATAGATCAAGATGATGGAGATCATGGTGTCATGTCGTGACGATAGAGATCATGACAGTACTTTGGAGATGGAGATCAAAGGCGCAAGATGATCATGGCCATATCATGTCACATATTTTGATTGCATATGATGTTTATCTTTTATACATCTTATTTTGCTTAGTTCGACGGTAGCTTTATAAGATGATCTCTCACTAAATTTCAAGGTATAAGTGTTCTCCCTGAGTATGCACCGTTGCGAAAGTTCTTCGTGCTGAGACACCACGTGATGATCGGGTGTGATAGGCTCTACGTTCAAATACAACAGGTGCAAAACAGTTGCACACACCGAATACTCAGGTTAAACTTGACGAGCCTAGCATATACATATATGGCCTCGGAACACTGGAGACCAAAAGGTCGAGCGTGAATCATATAGTAGATATGATCAACATAGTGATGTTCACCATTGAAAACTACTCCATCTCACGTGATGATCGGACATGGTTTAGTTGATTTGGATCACGTGATCACTTAGATGATTAGAGGGATGTCTATCTAAGTGGGAATTCTTAAATAATATGATTAGTTGAACTTAAATTTATCATGAACTTAGTCCTGGTAGTATTTTGCAAATTATGTTGTAGATCAATAGCTCGCATTGTTGCTTCCATATGTTTATTTTGATATGTTCCTAGAGAAAAATTGTGTTGAAAGATGTTAGTAGCAATGATGTGGATTGGATCCGTGATCTGAGGTTTATCCTCATTGCTACACAGAAGAATTATGTCCTTGATGCACCGCTAGGTGACAGACCTATTACATGAGCAGATGCACACGTTATGAACGTTTGGCTAGCTCAATATGATGACTACTTGATAATTTAGGTCACCATGCTTAACGGCTTAGAATCGGGACTTCAAAGACGTTTTGAACGTCATGGACCATATGAGATGTTCCAGGAATTGAAGTTAATATTTCAAGCAAATACCCGAGTTGAGAGATATGAAGTCTCCAACAAGTTCTATAGCTAAAAGATGGAGGAGAATCGCTCAACTAGTGAGCATGTGCTCAGATTGTCTGGGTACTACAATCGCTTGAATCAAGTGAGAGTTAATCTTCCAGATAATATAGTGATTGACAGAGTTCTCTAGTCACCATCACCAAGTTAGTAGAACTTTGTGATGAACTATAGTATGCAAGGGATGACGAAAATGATTCCCGAGCTCTTCATGATGTTGAAATCGATGAAGGTAGAAATCAAGAAAGAGCATCAAGTGTTGATGGTTGACAAGATCACTAGTTTCAAGAAAAGGGCAAAGGGAAAGAAAGGGAACTTCAAGTAGAATGACAAGCAAGTTGTCACTCCCACGAAGAAGCCCAAAGCTGGACCAAAGCCTGAAACTGAGTGCTTACACTGCAAAGGAAATGGTCACTAGAAACAGAAATGCCCTGAATATTTGGTGGATAAGAAGGATGGCAAAGTGAACAAGGGTATATTTGATATACAGGTTATTGATGTGTACCTTACTAGTGTTTATAGTAGCCCCTGAGTATTTGATACTTGTTCGGTTCCTAAAAATTAGTAACTCGAAACAGGAGTTACAGAATAAACAGAGACTAGTTGAGGGTGAAGTGACGATGAGTGTTGGAAGTAGTTCCAAGATTGATATGATCATCATCACACACTCCCTATACTTTTGGGATTAGTGTTAAACCTAAATAAATGTTATTTGGCGTTTGCGTTGAGCATGAATATGATTTGATCATATTTATTGCGATACAGTTATTCATTTAAAGTCAGAGAATAATTGTTATTCTGTTACATGAATAAGACCTTCAATGGTCATACACCCAATGAAAATAGTTTGTTGGATCTCGATCGTAGTGATACACATATATGCGAAAAGATGCAAAGTTAATAATGATAGTGCAACTTATTTGTGGCACTGCCGTTTGGATCATATCGGTGTAAAGCGCATGAAGAAACTCCATAAAGATGGATTTTCAAAATCACTTGGTTATGAATCATTTGATGCTTGCGAACCGTGCCTTTTGGGAAAGATGAATAAAACTCCATTCTCCAGAACAATGGAATGAGCTACTAACTTGTTGGAAATAGTACATACTGATGTATGCAGACCAATGATTATTAAGGCTCGTGGCAGATATCGTTATTTTCTGACCTTCACAGATGATTTGAGCAGATATGGGTATATCTACTTGATGAAACATAAGTCTGAAACATTTGAAAAGTTCAAAAAAATTCAGAGTGAAGTGGAAAATCATCGTAACAAGAAAATAAAAGTTTCTATGATCTGATCATGGAGACGAATATGTGAGTTACAAGTTTGGTCTTCATTTGAAATAATGTGAAATAGTTTCGCAACTCACGCCACCTGGAACACCACAGTGTGATGATGTGTCCGAACATCGTAATCGTACTTTACTAGATATGGTGCGATCAATGATGTCTCTTACTAATTTACCAATATCGTTTTGGGGTTATGCATTAGAGATAGCTGCATTCACGTTAAATAGGGCACCATCTAAATCCATTGAGACGACACCATATGAACTACGGTTTAGCAATAAACCTAAGTTGTCGTTTCTTAAAAGTTTGGAGTTGCAATGCTTATGTGAAAAAAGTCTAAACCTGATAAGCTCGAACCCAAATCGGAGAAATGCGTCTTCATAGGATATCCAAAGGAAACTGTTGGGTACACCTTCTATCACAGATCCGAAGGCAAGATATTCGTTGCTAAGATGGATCCTTTCTAGAGAAGGAGTTTCTCTTGAAATAAGTGAGTGGGAGGAAAGTAGATCTTGATAAGGTAATTGTACCTTCTCCCGAATTGGAAAGTAGTTCATCACAGAAATCAGTTCCAGTGATGACTACACCAATCAGTGAGGAAGCTAATGATATTGATCATGAAACTTCAGATCAAGTTACTATAGAACCTCGTAGGTCATCCAAAGTAAGATCCGCACCAGAGTGGTACGGTAATCCTATTCGGGAAGTCATGTTACTTGACCATGGCGAACCTATGAACTATGAGGAAGCGATGATGAGCCCAGATTCTACAAAATGGCTTGAGGCCATGAAATCTGAGATAGGATCCATGTATGAGAACAAAGTGTGGCTTTGGTGGACTTGCCCGATGATCGGCAAGCCATAGAAAATAAATGAATCTTTAAGAGGAAGACAGACGTTGATAGTAGTGTTACTATCTACAAAGCTCAACTCGTCGCAAAAAGGTTTTCGACAAGTTCAAGGTGTTAACTACAATGAGATTTTCTCAACTGTAGCGATGCTTAAGTTTGTCCGAATCATGTTAGCAATTGCCACATTTTATGATTATGAAATTTGGCAAATGGATGTCAAAACTGCATTCCTAAATGGATTTCTGGAAGAAGAGTTGTATATGATGCAACTAGAAGGTTTTGTCAATCCTAAAGGTGCTAACAAATTGTGCAAGCTCCAGCGATCCATCTATGGACTGGTGCAAGCATCTCGGAGTTGGAATATACGCTTTGATGAGTTGATCAAAGCATATGGTTTTATACAGACTTTTGGAGAAGCCTATATTTACAAGAAAGTGAGTGGGAGCTCTGTAGCATTTTTGATATTATATGTGTACGACATATTATTGATTGGAAATGATATAGAATTTCTGGATAGCATAAAAGGATACTTGAATAAAAGTTTTTCACTGAAATACCTCGCTGAAGCTGCTTACACATTGAGCATCAAGATCTATAGAGACAGATCAAGACGCTTGATAAGTTTTTCAATGAGTACATACCTTGACAAGATTTTGAAGTAGTTCAAAATGGAACAGTCAAAGAAAGAGTTCTTGCCTGTGTTACAAGGTGTAAAATTGAGTAAGACTCAAAGCCTCTTCACTAACCGGGGCTAAAAGTCCTGAAATCGAAAATGCCAAAATAGGAATAAGGCTTGCTATTATTAGAAATGTCCAAAAAATATCATATTCGCGGCAGAAGATAGAAAGAGAATGGAAGTCATTCCCTATGCCTTGGCCATAGGTTCTATAAACTATGCCATGCTGTGTACCAGATCTATTGTATACCCTACACTGATTTTGGCAAGGGAGTACAATAGTGATCTAGGAGTAGATCACTGGACAACGGTCAAAATTATCCTTAGTGGAATAAGGATATGTTTCTCGATTATGGAGGTGACAAAAAGGTTCGTCGTAAAGGGTTACGTCGATGCAAATTTTGACACTGATCCAGATGACTCTAAATCTCAATCTGGATACATATTGAAAGTGGGAGCAATTAGCTAGAGTAGCTCTGTGCAGAGCATTGTTGACATAGAAATTTGCAAAATACATACGGATCTGAATGTGACATACCCGTTGACTAAACTTCTCTCACAAGCAAAACATGATCACACCTTAGTACTCTTTGGGGGTTAATCACATAGCGATGTGAACTAGATTATTGACTCTAGTAAACCCTTTGGGTGTTGGTCACATGACGATGTGAACTATGGGTGTTAATCACATGGTGATGTGAACTATTGGTATTAATTCACATGGTGATGTGAACTAGATTATTGACTCTAGTGCAAGTGGGAGACTGAAGGAAATATGCCCTAGAGGCAATAATAAAGTAATTATTTATTTCCTTAAATCATGACAAATGTTTATTATTCATGATAGAATTGTATTAACCGGAAACATAATACATGTGTGAATACATAGACAAACAAAGTGTCACTAGTATGCCTCTACTTGACTAGCTCGTTAATTAAAGATGGTTATGTTTCCTAACCATAGACATGAGTTGTCATTTGATTAACGGGATCACATCATTAGGAGACTGATGTTATTGACTTGACCCATTCCGTTAGCTTAGCACTTGACTGTTTAGTATGTTGCTATTGCTTTCTTCATGACTTATACATGTTCCCATGACTATGAGATTATGCAACTCCCGTTTACCGGAGGAACACTTTGTGTGCTACCAAACGTCACAACGTAACTAGGTGATTATAAAGGTGTTGTACGGGTGTCTCCGAAGGTTCTTGTTGGGTTGGCATATTTCGAGATTAGGATTTGTCACTCCGATTGTCGGAGAGGTATCTTTGGGCCCACTCAGTAATGCACATCACTATAAGCCTTGTAAGCATTGTAACTAATGAGTTAGTTGCGGGATGATGTATCACGGAACAAGTAAAGAGACTTGCCGGTAATGAGATTGAACTAGGTATTGAGATACCGACGATCGAATCTCGGGCAAGTAACATACCGATGACAAAGGGAACAATGTATGTTGTTATGCGGTTTGACCGATAAAGATCTTCGTAGAATACATAGGAGCCAATATGAGCATCCAGGTTCCGCTATTGGTTATTGACCGGAGACGTGTCTCGGTCATGTCTACATTGTTCTCGAACTCCTAGGGTCCGCACGCTTAAAGTTCGATGACGGTTATATTATGAGTTTATGTGTTTTGATGTACCGAAGGTAGTTCGGAGTCCCGGATGAGATTGGGGACATGATGAGGAGTCTCGAAATGGTCAAGACGTAAAGATCGATATATTGAACGACTATATTCGGACATCGGAAAGGTTCCGAGTGATTCGGATATTTTTCGGAGTACCGGAGAGTTACGGGAATTCGCCAGGGAGTATATGGGCCTTATTGGGCTTTAGGGGAGAGAGAGAGGAGAGGTTGGGCGCCCCCCAAGGCCTAGTCCGAATTGGACTAGGGGGAGGGGCTGTGCCCCCTCTTTCCTTCTCTTCTCTCTCCCCTTTCCTTGACTCCTACTCCTACTACTTGGAAGGGGGGAATCCTACTCCCGGTGGGAGTAGGACTCCTCCTAGGGTGCGCCATAGAGAGGGCCGGCCCTCCCCCTCTTCCACTCCTTTATATACGGGGAGGGGGGCGCCCATTGGAGACACAACAATTGATCTCTTGATCTCTTAGCCGTGTGCGGTGCCCCCCTCCATCATAGTCCTCCTCGATAATATTGTAGCGGTGCTTAGGCAAAGCCCTGCGATGGTAGAACATCAAGATCGTCACCACGCCGTCGTGCTGACGGAACTCTCCCTCGACACTCGGTTGGATCAAAGTTTGAGGGACGTCATCGAGCTGAACGTGTGCTAGAACTCGGAGGTGCCGTAGTTTCGGTGCTTGATCGGTCGGGCCGTGAAGACGTACGACTACATCTACCGCGTTGTTCTAACGCTTCCGCTTTCGGTCTACGAGGGTACGTGGACACACTCTCCCCTCTCGTTGCTATGCATCACCATGATCTTGCGTGTGCATAGGAAATTTTTGAAATTACTACATTCCCCAATAGAACAAGCTCTAGGGTGTCCAAACACCCAAGAGTAACAATCTCAAGGGTACCAAGCACCCAAGAGTAATAAGCTTCTCAACTTGTAACTTTCACGTATCACCGTGGAGAACTCAAACCGATGCACCAAATGCAATGACAAGGGCACACAGAGTGCCCAAGTCCTTCTCTCTCAAATCCCACCGAAGCAACTAATGCTAGGGAGGAAGATGAGAGGAAGAACAAGAAGGAGAACACCAAGAACTCCAAGATCTAGATCCAATGGGTTCCCTTCACATAGAGGAGAAAGTGATTGGTGGAAATGTGGATCTAGATCTCCTCTCTCTTTTCCCTCAAAAACTAGCAAGAATCCATGGAGGGATTGAGAGTTAGCAACTCGAAGAAGGTCAACAATTGGGGAAGAACACGAGCTCAAAGGATGAGGTTCAATGGGAAAGAAGACCCCCTTTTATAGGTGGGGAAAAATCCAACCGTTATCCACACAGCCCGCATAGAGCGGTACTTCCGCTCCAAGGAGTGGTACTACTGCTAGGGCGATAGTAGCCCTTTGAAAAACAACAGCGAGGAGGCAAAAAGCCAGTAGAACCGCCAGAGCGGTACTACCGCTCGTCCTCACGGTACTACCGCTCGCCCTCACGGTACTACCGCAAATGGTAGCAGTACTACTGCTTGCGAGCGGTACTAAAAAAATACTTCTGTGCCTACCTCCGCTGAACTTGGGACGAGTTTTTGGTCCGGAGCGGTACTACCACTGTAGGAGCCGCGGTAGTACTGCTCTAGAGCGGTAGTAAAAAATTACATCCGCTCCAATTCACGGTAGTAGCGCTGCAGCCTTTTCAGAACACCAAAACTGCCACAACTTTTGCAAACGGACTCCGAATTCGATGAAACCAAGTTTGTTAGAAAGCTAGTGACAAGGGCTAAAACAATATTGAAAGAAATATCAATAAGAAGCAAATTATAAAAGTCCCAAGAGAAAATGGTGAGAACCCTTCCTCGAATAAGACCGGTAAAACCTCCAATACCGAAAACGCAATAGAAGAGGCATATGAAATCGATTTTCGAAGTACTAGAGCTTCTCACGAAGATAACCACAAGCTCTAAAACCTCAAAAGAAAATACAAATAAGAATCAAGAAAGATGATGCAAGGATGTAAAGGTTTGAGCTCTCGACGAACGATACGATCAAGCTACTCACTTGAGAGCCCCCCCTTGATAGTACGTCTATCGATCCTATAACCCGGTCTCCAAACTATCACCATGAGACCGGTAAAATATAAAACCTATCAAGGGCAAACCTTTGCCTTGCACGATCTTGACTCCCTCAAGTTGGACCACCTTTCTTGATTGCGTTCGCTCGATGAAGACTAGTTGATTGCTCCCCCATACTCCACTATGGGTGAGCCACTCTTCCGCACATCTTCACAAGTCCATTGTCACCACAATGGACGGAAAGCTTCAAGCATTTGATCTCTTCGTGATGCTTCACTTGAACTTGCACACCACAACCTAACCCCACAAAGAACTCTCACGAAGATCATGGGTCAGTACACAAAGCATAATTGACAATGCTTGATCCCTCTCGGTACATCTTCTACGCTTTGTGTGTTGATCAACTTGATTCACTCTTTGACTTAGTCTTGATCAACCTCTCACATGACCAATCTTTAGGTAATTCCTTGAATGGCACCTTGGTCATCACAAACTCTCCTTGAAACCAACAAATGGACTCCAAGAAAAGCCTATGGACAAATCCTTCAAATAAAACTCAAGGCAACCATTAGTCCATAGAGATTGTCATCAATTACCAAAACCAAACATGGGGGCACCGCATGTTCTTTCAACGTGCATCAACCCCTATGCATAGATTACCCCAATGTCAGGATAATCCTCAAGTTGAATACCAAAACATATATCAAGTGAATCAATAAAATACTCCATTGTCACCACACGTATCCACATGCAAGACATATATCAAGTGTTCTCAAATCTAAAAAGTATTCAACGATAATAGTGAAACCTCAAAGGTCAAAATTTAATTCATCACAACAAGATAGAGATGGAGAAACATCATATGACCTGGCTATATTAACAAAGCAAGAGGACGTCGGGCACCGCCGTAGGATAGGTTTAGGGTCGACAATTTTTTTAATGAAAAATGTTGTAATGAATTTCACCTATTTATATAAAAATCCACCGTGTTTGCATGAATTTCGTCCGGTTAGTTGGAACTTGGTTCGAAATGTATGCGGGCAGTGTTAGATGGCCGACTCCCACATCCGAGTCCACGGACTAGTCCCCTATCCGCGGACAGATGTAGCAGCAAATTTGCAGGTCGGGAAATGTCCTAAGACAAAAGCCCCTCCTGAACCCTGCAAAAAAAACCGCTCACGAGTAGCACATCACTGCAAAAAAGAGTAGCCCGTCACTGCTTACCACACGTGCCAGAATTTTTTTTTTGATAGGCGCCGGTCAACTGGCCCACAACATGATATAGTTTTTTTAAACTGTACGATTCCTTAGTCAACCTTACAGAAAACACCGCAGAAAAAAGAAGAGGAGAAAAAAGAAAGGGGAAAGAGACCAACGCCATGCTCGTCCTCGGCCGCTGACGACCCGAGCTGCCGAACCTTGCCCATTTGCCTCGCTGCAGACGCTTGCGGTCGATGCTCACTGCCGCCGCTCACAACAAAAGGTTGTTGACCGTAACAACTTTTTCTTTTGCCTCCCTGTTGCCATCCATGGTAGCTCCGCGGCGCCGACCGCAACACTGTCCCTCGCCGGTGCTGCCCACCCCCGGTTGCAGCACCAATGACGACAACGGACTCGCTCGCAGACAAAGCCGATGGTAGCAAAAAAATGTTGGTTCCAGCAAAAACCGAAGCCGGTGAAAGCAAAATTGGGGCTGGTTCCAGCAAAAACAAAAGAAAGTGATAGTAAAAAGGATTGTTGGTTCCAGGAAAAATTGAAGCCACTTGTAGGAAAATTGGGGCCGAAAACCAAGATAGTAGTAGCAAAAAAGGATACTAGTTCCAGCTTTCCTATGCACTGGTTCTAGCACCAACAGACACCGGTTCCAGCACCGATAGCAGCATAACTTGCTAGGACGTAGCAGCGCCCGATGTCGGAGTTGAAACCGGCCAGTGGAGGAGTTGCAGCCGCTAGGGAGTAGAGCTGCATCCGGCAAGGGCAAAGTTAGAACCCGCGAGTGGCAGAGCTGCATCTGTTTTGGGGTGAAGCTGGAACCAGCTAGTGGCAGAGCTGCAACCGCGGCTAGAGTGGAGTTGCAATCGGCGAGTGCCGAAGCTGAACGGGCTAGGTGTCCTCCTCTGCAGATGTGTGTCTTCCCCATTCGTCACACGACCGCCTGCTGGTTGAAGCATGACGACATCGTGGTTGTAGTTCTGCGGCCTGTTGGTTGCAGCACACCACACACCGACCGACAAACAACAAGGCAGTTGGTCAAGGCTTCAAGCGACGCACGGCGGCTCAAAAGAGAGAGATTGGCGAAGTAGAGATTAGTCAACGTGCGGGAGATAAGAAAACGAGTGGTTGAGAGGCTTCGTCAGAGATAAGAACGAGAGATAAGGGACACGTGGGCTGACTACGTGGTGGCTAACGAGTGATGCGGTAGCAAATCTCGTGTGGTCTCCGATCAGACGGCCCGGGAACTAGCAGTGCGTTGTTGATCAGATGGCCCGGGAGCGACCGGCGCCAGCGTTAGCCGGCCGACCGGCCAGAAACGTTTTCATTTCTGATATGTACAAATCGTGAGTTTTAAATTGAAAAGGAAAAAAGAACTGACGGTGAGAGACCAAGCGCAGCGGCCTCTCCTCGTATAAGCAGACCACCCACCACCTTCCGTCCTTCCCATTTCGGTTTGAGTTTCAAATCTCTCTGTCTCACGCGCAACGTTAGTGCCGCCCCCCCTCCCTGCGAAACCCTAACCCTAGCCACCACCAGCGTGCTCCCTCCCCCGATCCTCATGTCCGATTCCGAAGCATCCCCGACGCCCGCGGTTGCGGTTGCGGCTGCGGCAGCGGAGGCGGCGACGGCCGAGAGCTCCCCGTCTCCGGCGGTGAGCACCGGCCAGCCCATCCTCCGATCTCAGTACCCGAGGTCTGGTTTCTGATCGTTTGCCTCGTTTTGCAGAGGAGTGAGGAGCTGCTGCCGGTGGCGGAGAAGATCTCGGTGAGGATCCCCTTTCCTCGTATTTCTCTCTGAAGTTCTCTTATATTAGCAGCATTTTTTTAGGCTACGATGAATGGTAGGTTTCCTGAATTGCAGCATTTTTTGTGTGTGACATTTGTGAGCATGAATACGGGGAGATAGAAAAACCAAGTGCAACTAGAACACATGTTAGCTAGGCGTTACTGGTTGGATTACCAGCTACGAGCAGATCAGTATGGTGGTCGTAACCATGATTGTTGTAAATGCTTGCACCATCAAGTCCTAAGGAACAAGACTGCATTACCAACTTGCGTCATGTTTGAGAAGTCATTACAGACGTACCATAATTAGTTATTTTACTTGCATTCCTACATACTAGGTTCCTGAATTCCACCAAAGCCCAGCACTTCGAGAACAACATCTATACTCTCCACCTCATTAGGGATTCTAAAACAATGGCTTCATCGTCAACGTTACAAACCATGCTTCTACAACTCAGAAGATTTGTTTAGAGTTCAGTGATTAAGATCAGAAAATCACGAGTTCAATCTTCTCTTTCAATGAAAAAAGTGATAAAAATAATGTTCAAGAACCACTTTCATCTGAATCAATGTGTGGGGGTAACCTTCTTCTGTGTTGAGCGCTAAATCCTGGACCTTCCTATTCTAGGATTCATGGATGAACAATTCTAGTTCTGATATATAGGTATGTAGCACTTTGTCAGTTTGTCGATGCGTACTGTATACCAATCTCATAATTGTTCAGTAAGTGGTTACCAAGCTATGTTATTTCACCCATAAATTGTCCCAAGTCCCTTGTTTCTGATTATATTGAATCTATCATAGCTCTTCGATTCAGCATTGTCCTTTTGTGCTGATATGTTTATAAACAATGTTTGTATTCCAAGATTCTGAGAGAAAGAAGGAAATGAACCTTTCTATGTTTTTGAATAACAGGAATTAAATGAATCACAGTCAGAGCTTTTGGGAAGACTTCGAGGTCTTAAGGAGGTATGCTGAAATATTGTAAAGTAGATATCTTTATTCTTCTTTTCATGCATCTTTCTTAATTTATTTAATGAATGTTTTGCTTTGATAGATGGTTCCCATTTGATCCATAGTAGTGTAATAACATGGTATCTGTGCGCACAAGTTTCATCTTACCATTTGAAGGGCACACCTTAATGAGCATGGGCTCACCAGAAATAGAAAAGAAATTACATCTTTGTGGTTTTTGCTTGTAATACCTAAAACATGAAATAATAGAATATGGTTATATTTTCAAAGCAAAGCCCTTAAATGCATAATGGGTGTGTTTACTTTTTGTTACAATTGCACATTGTTTCATTGCTTCACTTGGAATTGTTAATATCAGAACTGCTTTGTTAATATAATTATCCTGTTTCTTTTTTTAGGATTTGCAGAGCTGGAGAAGCAATTTAGACACCCAAGTGCAGAAATACAAAACTGTGAGTTTCTGCGCACTTCACTTGATGATATCTTCTATATCAAGAATTTGTTTTTCTGAATTACATATATTCTTTCTTGTATCCCCAGAACTATTGTATTGAGTATCGAGACATTATTTGCAGAACTGTTGTCATATTTCAGTGATTGGATGATAGTTTGCTTTGTTTTTGGGTCTGGGTTCAATAAAACATGCAAGGGGATAATGAAGGATAATAGTTCCTTTGGTCAGAAAGTTTCTACATGTGTTCATACTTCCAAACAATACAACCTTCCTTGAATGAATGAAAACTAACTTTGAGCTAGCACTTGTGCTGCAACACTCCTTCATTTGAATACCAACTTACTATCATTCTATGTCTTGCAGGAAATCTCCGATATCAAAACTGCACTTAATAGTGAGATAGACCAGCTGAAATCAGTAAGGACATGTCCCAATATTCTGTAAAAAGGTTTTAACTATTAATCTCTTATTTTGGTATGTTGGCAAACTGCTTTATCTCCTTTGCCCATACCAGGATTTCCAAGAACTGAGGACCACCCTTAAGAAGCAACAGGAAGATGTGACTATTAGCTTGAAGAATTTGGGGGTAATTACCTTTTTTACATTCATGATGGTGTAAAGCATTGCTGTCTACCTTTTATGCTCAATGTCTGCTTCATTTTCTTTCAGCTAGAAGATTCTACCGAAACTGATGGGAACAAAGGAAGTGGGGAGGAAAATACAAGTGAGGGTGCATTAGCAAACATGGGGGACCTGAAAGTAAGTATATTTCTGGTTTAGTATACCTGCTCAAACATTAACTATCCTGTCAATATATTTTCGGATGGGTAATTACCTTTTTTACATTCATGATGGTGTAAAGCATTGCTGTCTACCATTTTTGTTCAATGTCTGCTTCATTTTCTTTCAGCTAGAAGATTCTGCCGAAACTGATGGGAACAAAGGAAGTGAGGACGAAAATACAAGTGAGGGTGCATTAGCAAACATGGGGGACCTGAAAGTAAGTATATTTCTGGTTTAGTGTACCTGCTCAAACATTAACTATCCTG
The DNA here is from genome assembly GCF_018294505.1 of Triticum aestivum. NCBI lineage: Eukaryota > Viridiplantae > Streptophyta > Magnoliopsida > Poales > Poaceae > Triticum > Triticum aestivum. The sequence goes on along the minus strand of NC_057807.1, from coordinate 133,593,751 downwards.
TCAATATATTTTCGGATGTATAACTTATTGCAACCATACGGTATTAATTACTTGTGTTCTTATAATGATTAGTTTGCACAATTCATGGATACATAGGTAGTTGCAACCATATGATAAGCACTTATGTCTTATTAATGGTTATATTAGCACTTCGTTAAATGCAAACTTTGTGAAACAGTTTCTTAACCTGTGCTCCCTCCCCTCTTTTTTCAGTTGGAGGATAATCCAGAAAATAATGATGAAAGCAGTGGGGTTGAGGAGGAAAAGAATGTGAGTATTTACCTATTAGAGTACATGGCCAGCAGCTAAGGCAGACTGACAATGATTGATTTTGTACCTCTTGTTGAATTACAGAACCTGCCCATGTTTCTGAACAATCAAGAATGTTGAGAACTATAAATCCAAATCCTGAAATTTAGCATGACATCTTCTCCTGACGTAGCTTGATCTTTTTAGAGGACTCACAACTAATTCTTTTTTGAAATCATTGTGCATGTACTAAGTAGGTATGCTAACACTAGTACCAGGAAAACAAGTAGATTTAAGTGACAGTATGGTGGAATCATACGCGCTCAGATGATTGTCTAGTAATTATTTCACCTGACCTTCTCCATTCTCGATTGCAGCAGGAGGCCCCTGAAGAAGATGGCATGGCGGGCATAGAAGGTACCAAGACGGAAGATGACACGGCGGGCAAAGAAGATACCAAGATGGAAGATGACACGGCGGGCATAGAAGGTACCAAGACGGAAGATGTCATGGCGGGCATAGAAGGTACCAAGACGGAAGATGTCATGGCGGGCATAGAAGGTACCAAGACGGAAGATGACATGGCGGACATAGAAGGTACCAAGACGGAGAATCCAAGCGACGAATAAATCAGTGCATGAACGGAGAGTAGAAATGGCGCCACTTCTTTGGTGGCCCTGAAGTAGAAACTTAAAGAGCAGTGGTAGATCGGTTCTTCTACAAGGGACGGCCCATGCTCTGTGTGATCATCTGGTCGTGTAGCGTGGTCTTTCTCGAACGCTGCTGCGACGAGTGGGCTCCAGCACGCAGGAATTGTTGCAACCTGTTTAACTACTTTATTAATGTAAGAGTGTCCGCATGAAAATTTCACCGTCTTTGCTTGAGCTGGGTTGTTTTGCTGACATGGGAGCATGAGTGTTGGCATGGAAGAAATGCAGAGATGTCTTTCTTAACCGTCGGGCTGCATATCTTCATGCATTATTTTTTTTAGAAACATCTTCATGCATTATGAAACTGATATGAACGGGGAGGTGCATCACTGAAACGTGTGTTTTCTTCTGTTGGGTGGTCGGTGGATACGGCTGAGTACAGATATGTGCACCCCGGGAATCTATGATGCAGGTGGATTTATTTTTTTGCGAGCCCTGTTGAATTTGTGCGAATGGATTCGGTTATAGAATGCTTAGACCATACGACACCACGTTTGTTGTCCTGGTTATTGTGGTGTTACGGAGGCCGCGCTGCCTGTACATTTATATACTTAGAGCATCTCTAATAAAAGATGCAAATTTGGAGAAGTAAAACAGCATCTCTAATAAAAGATGCAAATTTGGAGAGGTAAAACACGAGATATAAAAATTTACATCTTCAAAAAGTGTTTTTTACATCTCTAAAAAAGAGACAACTACAATAGATGATGTAAATTGATGATGTAGAAGTGCAACTTCAATAAATGATGCAAATGGAGATGTAAAAAATAGAATTGGGCGGCTGAGCGGCGGCGACCATAACGTGGCGTTCTAATCGGGGCGGCAGCCACGGGGCAAAAGCTGTGGGACGGGGCGGCGGTGGGTGTGGAGGTTGGGCGGTGGCTTGTGAGCGGCAGCGGCAACGGCGGGGGGGACGAACCGGGCACCGGCGGTGGAGTGGCGGAAATACGGTCGATTCGCAGCATGCGGGCAGAGCGGCGTTGCGGTGATGGCTGGGCGGATGCTTTGCGGTTGGGTGGTGGCTGCGGGGACGGCGGAAACAGCGGCGGCGACGAACCGAGCAGCGACAGTGGAGAAAAACGCTCAAAAACAGCACTGGCTGTCCCTATCCTATCAGACAACCACGGTTTTTACAAGGTGTAGAACCTGCACACGCACGACTTGGAAAAAACTTGCGCGCACACGCACACGGGACACACACAACTGAGGCCAACTCCACCGCGCGACCCCAAACGGACATCCGTTTTGTCCGGTTTCTGTCCGTTTGGGTATAGATTTGGGGTCGTGTCCGGGCCTGTCCCGGGATGCGGTGGCCGTGCACCCAGCGCGCGGCCGCATCCATTTGCCCCATCCTGTCCGTGAGGGCAAAAATGCTCAAATTTGCATCAAACTAGTTTCCAACCCAAATATTTGTTTGAAAATTAAAATAGTTTTACAACCCAATTAAAATTGTCTTTAATAAAATAGTTTTACAACCAAATCGAAATTGTCTTGACTGAACATAAATTAGACCAATACATCTATTGGTCGCCAATGTGATCCCAGACGTGCTCAACCAAGTCATTTTGAAGATTTAAATGAGTGTGCCAATCACGCATCTCACGGTGGAATTCGACAAACTGTTCAAATGTTGCCGGGTCTTGGTGCAGGGGCTCAATATTTTCACCTTGATAATCAAATCCTTGGTCGAAGATACTCTCATCACGCTCGTCCTCGACGATCATGTTGTGCATGATCACACAAGCAGTCATCACCTCCCAAAGCTTCCTTTCATCCCATGACAGTGCATGGTTTCGAACGATACCCCACCGGGATTGAAGCACACCAAAAGCACGTTCCACATCCTTTCTAACACTCTCTTGCATTTGGGCAAATCTCTTTCTCTTCTCACCTTGGGCCGCGATGATCACCTCGACGCAACAGGGGTGGTTGCCGGCCGGCTACTGGCCGCTCTGGAGCTCTCGTCGGAATCTGCCTCGGCCGCCGTGGTTCGTCGCCGGCAGTCGTGTCCCCTCCGCCACCGGCAAGGACGGCGACGGCCAAACCTCCCTCGATAGACGACCAAAACTACGGCGAAAGCGCGGGCGCGGTGGCGGCCATGTCGAGACGTGGTTTGGTATGGACGGCGGGGGGGCTGCGCGGTGAGGAGGCGGCCGGAGAATAGGGCGGCGCCGGCGGCGGGGCGGGGCAGGGAGAGAGGGTGAAGCGTTGGAGCGGAGGGACTGCTAGTGTTCCCGATAGGCGGGCCACGGGGGGGACAAGGGCGTGCGTCGCGGTCGTCCGCGCGCGTCCGTTTCACCCCAAACCGAAAGTTTGGGTCGGGGATGGGTAAAAAACGGACGGAATCCGAACATTTGTCCGTTTGAGACCGTGCGCTGGACCGCCTCTTTTATTTTTTTTACCCCAAACGGACGGAGCCGGATAGGATAGGGTCGCGCGGTGGAGTGGAGTTGGGCTGACCGACGGAACTCAAAGGCAACCCATCGGGGCAGCGGAGCGGAGCGGGTCAGGTCCAGCGGCACAGCAAAACTGCGCGTCCCGTCCATCCCGGCCATCCACTGCTACCATCAGTCTATCACCTCTGCTCCTTCCCCGTTTCGTTTCCAGATAAGGCTATATATCCCCAGCGACCCCTCCGCCTCCTCCTCAGCCTCCCTCTCTCTCCTCACGACGGCCACCGCGGGAGCTCGCCGTCGCCCCGACGAGGTAACCCCGTGTTCCCACCCGCCCCTGTCCCGCGTAGCTAGCTCGTCGGTGACACTAATGCGGCCGGCGCCGTCGTCCATGTCTCTCGTCTCCCTCCCGCCCTTGCTCCGCACTCTCAAGCATCTCCTTTGCTATCGCTTGCGCGGGACGTGTTTGTGGGTATGCCTGCGCCGACTGCCGACGGCCGTCTTGTTTGGGAGCACTCCAGCCCGCTTTCCCACCCTGTAAAAGCGATAAGTTGTAGGGTAGTACTCGCTGTGTGCATAGGCACTGGAATGCTGGACAGGAAGCATGTTTAAAATCCACTGCAATAGTTGCTCCCCCCAAATTTTGCTGGGCCGGAGGCTGCCTATGCATGCACGTTTGCACTTCTCAACTGATGATGCTCTTTCGCAGCATCTCTATCATGTATTCCTCTTCGTTCGTCAGATTATCTTGCTCTTCTTGCGCGGTGCTGAAACGAGTCTCTGTCCTTGTGCAGGGTTCTGAAGGATTCAAGATTCTGATATAGCTCCCCTGAATCCAGCATGACGCCGGTGGTCCATTGCTCTGTTGGCACCATCAGCCTGTTCCACATAGGCAGTTTCAGGCCCAGCCGAGAAATACAGATAAGAAGGTTCCGTGGTTCAGAGAGGTATTCAAGAGTCACATCGCCCTCGCGCCATGGGCTGCTGCAGCCACAGACACCATTCCACCTGATCAGCATCTACAAAAGAAGCTGGTCCTCTGCCAACAGCAGGCTAAGGACCTTGTCAGCAGCAGCTGTTGGGACCGATGTCACGGTGGAGGGTTCGTCATCTCCGGCAGGAGAAACTTCCGACGCCGCACCTGCCGCTGCTGAAACTACCGGCCAGGCTGTGGCTAGCACGAGCCCGGCTTCCTCCCCTCCCAAGTTAGGCCGCAACCCACGTAAGAGCGAGATGCCGCCGTTGAAGGATGGTGACCTTGTTCCTGGTGCATCCTTTACCGGGAAAGTCAGGTCTATCAAGCCATTTGGAGTCTTTGTTGACATTGGAGCATTCACTGAAGGCCTTGTCCATATCTCCCGAGTAAGTGACGGTTTTGTTGAAGATATATCTACCCTCTTCACTGTTGGGCAAGAGGTGTCAGTGAAATTAGTGGAAGTAAATAAAGAAACGAGGCGCATCTCCTTGACAATGCGGACAGGTGGAGATTATGTCAAGGAAGCACCTACGGCTCCAAGCGGTGGGAGGAGTCCAACTGCAGCTGCGCCTAGAAGCTCACCAAGGCAGACAAAGGATTTCAAGAAGATAGACGAGGCAAAGTATACACGAGGACAATCTCTGACTGGCACTGTGAAAAATACGACAAGAACAGGGTCATTTGTGACACTGCCTGATGGAGAAGAAGGATTCCTCCCAAGGGAAGAGGAAGCAGCGGCGCTGTTTACCCTTATCGGGCATTCCGCACTGGAAGTTGGTCAAGAGGTAACGGTGAAAGTATTGAATGTAGCACGAGGCCAGGTCACATTGACAATGAAGGGGGGAGAAGATGATGACGATGAGTTGTCGTCGTTAAACACCAACCTGAAGCAGGGATGGTCCAGAGGAACCAATGCTTTCGAGTTAGCTTTCCGTAGGAGCAAGGAAATCTCTGCATTCTTGGACCAGAGGGAAAAGGTTACAGCTCCAGAAGTGAAAACAGAAGTTGAGACTGAGACTTCAGTTTCGACTTCTGGGGTTGATAGCACAGTTGACAACAAGCTCGTTGAGCCTCCTACTGAAGTTGAAAGCAAAGAGGATAGTTCTTCAACAGAAGCTGTCACTGGTGGCACCGTTGAGCCTGCTACAGTTTCTGCTACTGAAGTTGAAAGCAAAGAGGAGGACAGCGCTTCAACAGAAGCTGTCACTGGCGCTGTTGAGCCTCCTACAGTTTCTGCTACTGAAGTTGAAAGCAAAGAGGAGGAGAGCTCTTCAACAGAAGCTGTCACTGGCGCTGTCGAGGAAATCACTCCTCTTGATAAGGCCGAGGAGCCAGAAGAATCAGTGCCGGAGGTTCCTGCAACTGCAAGTAGCGAGTCTGCTGTGGTAACTGAGGAAGTAGCAGCCTCGGATGAGAAAACCACAGAGGTTTCTGCTGCTGGAGCTGCAGAAGCAAGCACAACCACAGGTCAGCAGTAATTTTGTCGACCAGATCTTATCTGCAAAAGGCCCTGACATGTAGTAATTTGATCAGTCACATCCTGTCTGCGAAAGGCTCTTCAAGCAACTCTACCTAATTAGGAAGAGTATTAGGATAGATTGATTGCATGTAAACTGTTCAAGCAACTCCTTTTGCCAGTTCTTTTTACATTTCTTCTTGTGGTATTGTTCCTTACTTTGGTAAATGACCCAAGAATCAATGCACTTAATTTTGTTTCCTCGCTAGCTCAAAGGTTTGAGTTGGTCGGATAAGCCTCAACATGTACAATCCAGATATCACCTCATCTGCCACTGTACAGTTTTGAACTATGGAGGATAAGCCTCAACATGATACTTTGGTTTGGCTTCAGTTTTTGGAACATCGCATTAGGATGCTTTCTTCCTCTTCATTTGCATAGCTTCGGTTTGATTTTTGTTTTGTTTCATGTGGCAACTACACATTTTCCTACAAATTTGTTGACAGCACTGAAAGTTTTTAGTTTTTTGTTTAATATATGGCATAAAGAGATTTCTCTATGACGTGTAACTGTGTCCCGTAAATGCATTTAGAAAGTGATTGCCTGATGCAAATTTTGATTTTCAAATATCAATCAGAACTTATTATAAAATGCGACACCAGTTGATGGTCCTAAAGCTTTTATGGATGCAGTGTAAGTTAACAGGTGCACTAATTCTTCTAATTAACACCTCCATTATTTGCAATTTCATTTTAACAAACATACCTGTCCCTGCATTTTCTGCAGCACAGTTCACTGCATATTGTACTTTATTGATTAACTGTTGTTAGGGCAGCAGAAGAAAGATTTTGATGGTTCTTTTCTGCATCTGTGCAGCAACTATTTCTCCTGCTCTTGTCAAGCAGTTGCGTGACGCAACTGGAGCAGGCATGATGGACTGCAAAAAGGCTCTTGCTGAATCGAGTGGTGACATTGATAAAGCTCAAGAATTCCTCCGGAAGAAAGGGCTGGCTGCTGCTGACAAGAGGGCTGGAAGAGCCACTGCAGAGGGAAGAATTGGTTCTTACATACATGACAGCAGAATCGGTATCCTTATTGAATTGAACTGTGAGACTGACTTTGTATCACGAGGTGATGTCTTTAAGGAGTTGGTCGATGATCTTGCCATGCAAGCTGCTGCTTGCCCTCAAGTAAATTACATTTCCATTGACGATGTCCCTGAGGCGGTTGTGAAGAAGGAGACGGAGTTGGAGATGCAGAGGGAGGACTTGCTGTCAAAGCCTGAGCAGATCCGTGCTAAGATTGTCGAGGGCCGAGTAAAGAAGAGGCTTGGAGAATTTGCATTGCTTGAACAACCATTCATCAAGAATGACAAGGTCACAACGGGTGAATGGGTGAAGCAAACTATTGCTACAATTGGAGAGAACATGAAGGTGAGGAGGTTTGTTCGGTACAACCTGGGAGAAGGGTTGGAGAAAAAAAGCCAAGATTTTGCTGCTGAAGTTGCAGCCCAGACAGCCGCTAAGCCACCACCAGCTGCTCCTCTGAAGGATGATAAGCCTGAGGAATCGGTTGAAGCTGCAGAGAAGTAATCTTCCTCTCAGAATCTCATGTTGCTCATATGTGCTGTTTATGTTTCTCGGGGTGTGCATAATATGTGCACCAGAATGTTTTTACTGTCTTAGCATTTCTAACTTCTAATTGCATAGATCATTTCCCCTAAAGTCAACACTCAGTCTAACTTGACATACCTATGTTTCCAGGAAACCAGCTGTGGCAATTTCAGCTGCATTGGTAAAGCAACTCCGAGATGAAACTGGCGCAGGTATGATGGACTGCAAGAAAGCGCTGGCTGAGACTGGGGGTGACCTTCAGGGGGCTCAGGAGTTCCTCAGAAAAAAGGGCCTCTCGTCCGCAGACAAGAAGTCGTCTCGCCTAACCGCTGAAGGCCTGATTGGCTCGTACATCCACGACAACCGCATAGGGTGCATGATTGAAATCAACTCTGAGACCGACTTTGTGGCTCGCAATGAGAAATTCAAGGAGCTGGTGAATGACCTCGCAATGCAAGTGGTGGCATGCCCACAGGTTGAATATGTCTCAATGGAGGACATACCAGAGAGTGTTGTCAGCAAGGAGAAGGAGATTGAGATGCAGAGGGAGGACCTGCAGTCGAAACCCGAAAACATTAGGGAGAAGATCGTGGAAGGGCGGATATCAAAGAGGCTCGGAGTGATGGCCCTCCTGGAGCAGCCCTTCATCAAGGATGACAGCAAGACGGTGAAGGATCTCGTTAAGGAGACGATCGCCGGCCTGGGGGAGAACATCAAGGTACGGAGGTTTGTCAGGTATACCCTCGGCGAGAACTGATAAATGAGACAGTGACCTCCGTTACAATCCATGGCATCAGGAGTCGGGCACATTTTGATTCATCGTGGTGCATAGCTGCTGCTAGTTTGTACTGAGTTCCATGTATAATTTTGTATCACTTGTTACCATTGCTCCTGGTTACAACAACACACTTTTTTGCACACCTTCAATGTAGATGACAGGAGAGATCAATATATTGTCCATGAAGGATTACGGCAAATTAAATTGGTATCTTGTTCCATGTTTTACTTGAGATCTGAAAGGATTACGGCAAATTAAATTGGTATCTTGTTCCATGTTTTACTTGAGAGTTTTTGCTTTAGCCAGAAGGATCGATTTTACACTTTTTATCCTGGTGGTACTATATGGAAACATAGGTCGAAATGTCTTTCACTTATTAGTACAAGACAGATGAACATACTGCAATTGCAGATTACATGTGAAAAATAGTAAAAGGGCTTATGATGTGTGCCCAGTTGCTCAAAAACTATGACAATTGGTACTCATGATTAATGTTACAGTGTGGTCTACACAGGCTCAACAGTATCCCTAAGATTTACATGCTACAAACAAGATGTTTCACTACATGTTCATGTGAGTTATAGGAGCTTCCACATCCAGCGCAATTCAAACAGCCCGCATGCTCTCCCGCCCGACATTAAAATCCAAACCATCAATCCAATCTAGCAGCTCGGGGAGAAGATTGCCCACCAAGAGACACCGAAGCTAGAGATGATGCCCAGACTCTCATGTTTATGGCTCCAACCATGAGCCTCCATTTGCTCCACATCTTCCTTACATCCACGGCATGGGGCACACATTCGAGCAGCTGCGTCAATTTGGCAAGGACTCCAAAGTTGGCGTGCCGGAAGTATTGGGCCCACAAGCCTTTGATGCAGGCGAAGAACTTTGGGAAGAAGAACGAGAACACCCTTAGGCAAATAAAGAAGATGCTGAATGCTAGGTAGGGCTCGCCCTTCACTGATTCGCTGACTGAACCATTCCAAAGCTTCACATACTGTGTGCTTCTTTCGGTTGTGATCCACTTCCGTGGACCAAGATATGCAACTGGTTCTTGTCCTGCATCGAACAGAGTCTCTGTCAAGACAGAATAAGAGTACTGCCACGTACTTCCTATTTTTCTATGAATTTAGTAACATTATCGAAGTGTGGCCAGCTAATGATAGTGCAGTATCTGATCTAACAATCATTAGGTTATAGTAAAATGATGGCAATTACATCTGTGCATATTTAACACCCATATAATTGTATTGCCATTTCTAATCCAGAGAATTACTGTTGCCATCTTATCCATAGAACTACTATTCCCGTCTTTCGAGCTGTGCCAATAGAGCACAGGCTGCTTGGACAGTAAGATGATTAATATTTCATACTAAAACAGAGGCATGCCACAGCACCCATTATTTGCTAATCACATAAGGATATCAGGTGGGTTACAACTCAGTAAATGCACAATGAGCATTGAGAAACCTACCAGTAACAGCAGAGTAGAAGTTGACCAGTGAGTTGAGATCTTTGGCAACAAGAGGCCAAAATGCATATGACTCATGAGCTATTAGTATAGAAGGAAGGCTGCGGACACCATATCTTGATAAAACTCTGCAAATCATAAGGAGGTATTTGTTAAGGCCGTCGGTCATATTAATGGGCAAGGATGACAGGAACACCACTGCGAATAAGGGTCTTACGTTGGCATCACGTTGGACTGTTCTACAGCCAAGTGCTTAATATGTGGATACATTGAGCTAAGATCGTCGAAGATTGGTCTCATTCTATGAGAGAAAGGGCACCATGATGCATAGAAGAGGACAGCAGTGTACTCCTTTCCACCCAACTCTCTGATAAGTTCCTCCCCATTAACCTGCAAAGTTTTTCAAGGCGAGGTTCATATTAAGCACGGCACGGACCAAAGGACTCACACTTCATAAGCAGATGATTTTCGCAGTCTATTTGCTAATTATCCACACTACAGCAAATTGACTAGAGAGGAGAGACTACAGGGAATTGCTATTGGCGCCGTCTCATTGGCAGGCAATCCATTGAGGCATTTAAACCTCTTAGAAAAGTGAGTCTTAACGCCATCTCATTGAAGTGGTAACCAAGCTCATTAATAGTGGCGCGGTGAGGACGAGGAGCGGCTCGGATTTGGGGCGTTGGCGCCGATGGCGTGCCGGCAGCAGCGCGAAGGCGGGAGCTTTACGGGCCCACGAGGGCTCGGCCGGGCCCGTGGGCCCACGGGCCGGGTGTGCTCCTGCTATTGCGTCCGGACGGCTACCGTCGCTGACGGTGGAGGTGGGCCCCTCCCGCGTGCCGACGGTGTTGATGCCCTAGTCCCGGCTCTGATCCTTCGCCTCGTTGTCCTCACTTCGCGGTGCCGTGGTGAGACGGCGTGGAGGCTTCATGACCGCGTTGGCGCAGGGTGGTGGTTGGTTTGGTGGCTGGATCCGGAGCGCCCGAGGTGCGGGTTGGGATCGGGGGAAACCCCTGTCGGCGTCCCCGACACCGGCGCGGTGGCGCCTGTGGGTGCCACCTAACCTTCCGGGAGGGCGTCGGGGGCTACCCTTCCTCTCGCCTCGTCGTGTACCAGGGGAAACCATTGGCAACAGCGTCGTCATCGTCGTGATCCTTCCTGGAGGTGTTGATAGGTGCCGGCGCTTCGGAGTCTTGGAGCCTAGTGGAAGATCTCGGTGGGCGCAGCGATCGCGAGGCTTCTTCGTTTTTGTTGATCCACTGTTGTCGGCATTTGTTTCTTTTGCTCTTTCTTTGTCGTTTCTTTTGGGCGTGACTGTGCTGCTTCCGCCCCAGCACCTATCCCTGTATGGTTCGGCTGGTTGCTTTGTATACAAAGCGGGGGGAAACCCTTTTTCGGTATAGCAAGAAATAAACATCTCCCTGGCCCTCAGCCTTAAGGAGCCAGAGCTATCCAAAACCTTAGCATCCCAAACGCTCAATAGTATCTTGTACGTTCTAATTCACTACTACATGAAGCTTTAATTTACTTACAGAATGAACTGCCAAGCACTGGTACCATAAGCACAGTAAGTTACAGAAATGAGGACACTGATCCGCTCAATGACACCGAAACAACACACGGAATCTAGCTGAATCGCCCCTAAATTGGCATTGGAAGGCTTGGACAGATGAAAGATACCAACGCATTCCAAACAAATTTATTTCGAGCGCAATATTTGTGGAAAACAAAAGATGATTTGATGCAGGATAAGAGCCAGACTAGCCACCCAACTGAACCTTCATACTCCTGCGTTGACTAATACCCAATCAGCTTGCACAAAAAGAAAAAGAAAAACAAGAACGGTCTATTTCGCCCCAAATGAAATTGAAGGAAATCCCCTAAGCAAATCAAAACTATAGAACAGAATCCCATCATGATAAACGTCAACTTTTTCCCCAAGAATGGCAAAGTGAATTCGCTCAATTTACTTCTGAAACCTGTAAAAAACAGAACTAACTTGTTGGCACCTAAATAGCATCAAGATTTAGGAACTGGAAATTAAATTGTGTGACATACGAATCGATGGGCGAACAGGAATTCACGAGAGAAGAGAGATCGACGAAGAACCGTACGAACGAATCTCCGGATTCATCCACACAATAAATGCGCAGGCACACCCAAAAAAGGCAAACAATCTGTAGCCAACCAATCCAGCTCGGAGCTATGGTTGGAGACACGCACCTCCTCGGCCGGGTGCCCCTCCGTCGAGGTGCGGCAGGTTCGCCGGAGCCCCTGGAGGAACGGCGGCGGCCTCTCCTCCGGCCTTGGGCACCGACCAGAGTGTGCCGCCGCGAGCGGGTACGCGCGCACCTGGGACGGCACGGGGAGCTGGAGGAGCACAAAGAGGAGGAGAGGGGCGGCGAGGAGGCGGCCGGCCATGGCGAGAGGGGGGAGGAGAGGAGTGGGAGGAGGACGCGTCGTGAGATTTCTTGGTTGTTTTTGGAGGTCAGCTTTGTCACGAGAAAGAAAATGTAAATGTAATAAATTTGGAGGGTGTTCCCGGATGAGAGCAGATTCTCGGAGGGCTGGAATGGAAAATGTGGTCGTAGTAGTGTAGTTGGGATTGGAGTTGGAAAGCATAGTTTAGCCTTAACCGGTTTATTTAACTCGTGTTGTTGTTGTTGTTGTTGTTGTTGTTGTTGTTGTTGTTGTTGTTTGTTTGTTTATATTTTGTTGCCTGAATTGTTTTTCTCAGCTTTGGTGGATTTCCCTCACATCTTCCCTTCCTCTTTCATTTTCCTTGCGAGGTCAATGCTCAGATCATCGATAATGCGTTTGACTTAGAGTGAGCATGGCACGAAGCATGAACTAGGTGGCTGACTAGAGGAGCATGGGAGGCGAGAATTCAAGCGGTATGCCAGTGCAAAGAGGACGTGAATGCTTTTGCAGCATTATTCTCTAAAAATTATCAAGAATATGCAAATTAGGATGAGTCACATATAAATGTCTACTAAGAAACTCTAATCTCTCTAATGTCGCTCATCTGCGATTTCTGTAGACTTAGAACCGCACACAAAAGTTTGAGAGAGAGAGAGAGAGATGACCCTGTGCAGTGCGTGCTAGATCAAGTGTTTTGTGAACTAGGAGACTAGATTCTCGTGATGATCCCTCGCGGCGGAACTTAAGCTGGGATCCAATCATTATACTCTCCAGTTGTTCTCTAGGAAGGAGGAGAGGTGGCTTGTGAGGCGTTTCTTCATTGAGAAACAATGGTTGATCCAACTGTTTTTTGTGGACATGGTGATCGACGTGTGGAATCAGGCGAAGGCTTCCCATCATGATAAACGTCAACTTTTTCCCCAAGAATGGCAAAGTGAATTCGCTCAATTTACTTCTGAAACCTGTAAAAAACAGAACTAACTTGTTGGCACCTAAATAGCATCAAGATTTAGGAACTGGAAATTAAATTGTGTGACATACGAATCGATGGGCGAACAGGAATTCACGAGAGAAGAGAGATCGACGAAGAACCGTACGAACGAATCTCCGGATTCATCCACACAATAAATGCGCAGGCACACCCAAAAAAGGCAAACAATCTGTAGCCAACCAATCCAGCTCGGAGCTATGGTTGGAGACACGCACCTCCTCGGCTGGGTGCCCCTCCGTCGAGGTGCGGCAGGTTCGCCGGAGCCCCTGGAGGAACGTCGGCGGCCTCTCCTCCGGCCTTGGGCACCGACCAGAGTGTGCCGCCGCGAGCGGGTACGCGTGCACCTGGGACGGCACGGGGAGCTGGAGGAGCACAAAGAGGAGGAGAGGGGCGGTGAGGAGGCGGCCGGCCATGGCGAGAGGGGGGAGGAGAGGAGTGGGAGGAGGACGCGTCGTGAGATTTCTTGGTTGTTTTTGGAGGTCAGCTTTGTCACGAGAAAGAAAATGTAAATGTAACAAATTTGGAGGGTGTTCCCGGATGAGAGCAGATTCTCGGAGGTCTGGAATGGAAAACGTGGTCGTAGTAGTGTAGTTGGGATTGGAGTTGGAAAGCGTAGTTTAGCCTTAACCGGTTTATTTAACTCGTGTTGTTGTTGTTGTTGTTGTTGTTGTTTGTTTGTTTGTTTGTTTATATTTTGTTGCCTGAATTGTTCTCAGCTTTGGTGGATTTCCCTCACATCTTCCCTTCCTCTTTCCTTTTCCTTGCGAGGTCAATGCTCAGATCATCGATAATGCGTTTGACTTAGAGTGAGCATGGCACGAAGCATGAACTAGGTGGCTGACTAGAGGAGCATGGGAGGCGAGAATTCAAGCGGTATGCCAGTGCAAAGAGGACGTGAATGCTTTTGCAGCATTATTCTCTAAAAATTATCAAGAATATGCAAATTAGGATGAGTCACATATAAATGTCTACTAAGAAACTCTAATCTCTCTAATGTCGCTCATCTGCGATTTCTGTAGACTTAGAACCGCACACAAAAGTTTGAGAGAGAGAGAGAGATGACCCTGTGCAGTGCGTGCTAGATCAAGTGTTTTGTGAACTAGGAGACTAGATTCTCGTGATGATCCCTCGCGGCGGAACTTAAGCTGGGATCCAATCATTGTACTCTCCAGTTGTTCTCTAGGAAGGAGGCGAGGTGGCTTGTGAGGCGTTTCTTCATTGAGAAACAATGGTTGATCCAACTGTTTTTTGTGGACATGGTGATCGACGTGTGGAATCAGGTGAAGGCTTCCCATCATAATAAACGTCAACTTTTTCCCCAAGAATTGCAAAGTGAATTCGCACAATTTACTTCTGAAACCTGTAAAAAACAGAACTAACTTGTTGGCACCTAAATAGCATCAAGATTTAGGAACTGGAAATTAAATTGTGTGACATACGAATCGATGGGCGAACAGGAATTCACGAGAGAAGAGAGATCGATGAAGAACCGTACGAACGAATCTCCGGATTCATCCACACAATAAATGCGCAGGCACACCCAAAAAAGGCAAACAATCTGTAGCCAACCAATCCAGCTCGGAGCTATGGTTGGAGACACGCACCTCCTCGGCCGGGTGCCCCTCCGTCGAGGTCCGGCAGGTTCGCCGGAGCCCCTGGAGGAACGACGGCGGCCTCTCCTCCGGCCTTGGGCACCGACCAGAGTGTGCCGCCGCGAGTGGGTACGCGCGCACCTGGGACGGCACGGGGAGCTGGAGGAGCACAAAGAGGAGAAGAGGGGCGGCGAGGAGGCGGCCGGCCATGGCGAGAGGGGGGAGGAGAGGAGTGGGAGGAGGACGCGTCGTGAGATTTCTTGGTTGTTTTTGGAGGTCAGCTTTGTCACGAGAAAGAAAATGTAAATGTAACAAATTTGGAGGGTGTTCCCGGATGAGAGCAGATTCTCGGAGGGCTGGAATGGAAAACGTGGTCGTAGTAGTGTAGTTGGGATTGGAGTTGGAAAGCGTAGTTTAGCCTTAACCGGTTTATTTAACTCGTGTTGTTGTTGTTGTTGTTGTTGTTGTTTGTTTGTTTATATTTTGTTGCCTGAATTGTTTTTCTCAACTTTGGTGGATTTCCCTCACATCTTCCCTTCCTCTTTCCTTTTCCTTGCGAGGTCAATGCTCAGATCATCAATAATGCGTTTGACTTAGAGTGAGCATGGCATGAAGCATGAACTAGGTGGCTGACTAGCGGAGCATGGGAGGCGAGAATTCAAGCGGTATGCCAGTGCAAAGAGGACGTGGATGCTTTTGCAGCATTATTCTCTAAAAATTATCAAGAATATGCAAATTAGGATGAGTCACATATAAATGTCTACTAACAAACTCTAATCTCTCTAATGTCTCTCATCTGCGATTTCTGTAGACTTAGAACCGCACACAAAAGTTTGCGAGAGAGAGAGAGAGAGAGAGAGAGAGAGAGAGAGATGACCCTGTGCAGTGCGTGCTAGATCAAGTGTTTTGTGAACTAGGAGACTAGATTCTCGTGATGATCCCTCGCGGCGGAACTTAAGCTGGGATCCAATCATTGTACTCTCCAGTTGTTCTCTAGGAAGGAGGAGAGGTGGCTTGTGAGGCGTTTCTTCATTGAGAAACAATGGTTGATCCAACTGTTTTTTGTGGACATGGTGATCGACGTGTGGAATCAGGCGAAGGCTCGACCCCCGCACCGATGCGTGCCTTTGTGTGATGAGTTGGATGGGTGGAAACATTGTATTAGTCGGTTGTGACATCATCTTTGAGGCTGGGCGTGAATATGGGTAGCAATCTTAAGCATAGGAAAGAAGCCATCGTGGCTGAGGTTATGGACTCGACCTTAAGTCGTATTTGACGGACCTTTCGTCCATGGAGTGGGCACGAAAGCATGAGACTGAAGACAAAACTGGCCTTTCTCACATGCTACGAGGAGTTATACTAGCATCAAAGGGGAGGGTGACAATGGATTCTAGAGGGGGACACGAGCACCACACCTTTACATGCTATCGTTAATGGGAGGCGGAGACAACGTATGATTAGGGCTCTCCGGATGGGTGACACGTTCATCTCTGGGGATCTCGCCCTCCGGCACCACATCTATGATTTCTACCACGAGCTCCTAGGGGTCTCGGAGTCGGGAAGGGATCATATCTTGAAGAGGGATTAGGGGAAGGGTGGGTCAGGTCACGGAGAAGGACAATATGGAATTTGTGCCACCCTTCTTCCTCACAAAGATCATGAAGTCCCTCGAGGAAAGTAAGACGCACACGACCCCATGCTCGGACGTTTCCCGTGATTTTCTATAAGAGATTATAGGCTATTGTGGGACCCCATATTTTTTAGGTTGACTAATGACTTCACACGAGGTCTTATTAATATTAAGGGGCTTAAATATGGGCAGCTTAGGTCGAACACATTAGTAAATGTGAGTTTTAAACTTATGGCAAAAGGGCTTGCCTCTAGACTTGCACCGGTGGTTCACAAGGTAATCCGGACTAACCAGATGATGTTTATCCAAGGGGGAGTGTCCTCGATGGGATCGCGATCCTTCACGAAGACATCTATTTCTCAAGCTAGACTTTGAGAAGGCGTATGATTGTGTGATATGGTATTGCATAGAGGAAGTGCTTCATAAGAAAGGGTTTGACCTGAGATGGACTAGCGAAAGTATGAACCCTAGGCCTTATTTCCAAGCATTGAGACATTGTTTTGCCTACTTTTATTACTTGCTACCTAACTTTTTCTATTTGTTTAAATTATAAAGATATATTTCTACCATCCATATTACACATATATCACCCTCTCTTCGCTGAACTGGTGCACCTATACACTTGACAACTTTATTTGGTGTGTGTGTGGGGGGGGGGGGACACAAGAGATTTCTTGTATTTGAGCATGGCTATTTGAGACAGAACCATCTTCAATCTACACCTTCCATGAATTGATAAATCTTAGGTCATCCACTTGAGAAAAAATTGCTACTGTCCTACAAAACTCCGTGCTTGGAGGCCCATGATTACTTCCTTTGGTGATCCGAAAATGCTTCATAAAAGGATTCTCGCCTTTTTCCCCAGAGGTGACCCTGAGTTATCGAACCCATGGGAGGATGATGCCCTATAAGCTAGGCTCTCAGACAAGCTTTCGCTAAAGGATTATTCCAACTTTTGATCGGATCGTAAATCAAACTTGGCACTAGAAACACTTATAATAAAAATAGGTACGGGTATGAGGTCTTAATGCTTACAACCATATATGTGTGAAGGGGACATATATGATCTTAATTTGTGCACTAGAAGTCACCCATCGAGATGTGCTTGTTATGAACTGAAGTGGGGGATATGTCCAAATTACGTCATGACCAGCACGCGTCCTGCATCAAGAGTCAGTTGTCCAACTGAACACCCTATCCATCTCGCAGGGTTGCCTCGATAATGAAGATTGCAATAATAAGACAAAAGCATTGGGTGTTTCATGACTACACCTCTTGAATAGCCAGAGATAGGATCCATGTTACCGTATTAAACCTCTATCACTGATGTTCAGAACAACACTTCACGGTCTCCCTGCCCTTAGCCTCTCTATGGCTCATCATCCATGATCCTTGGTACCTGCAGGAATGAAGAACGCGAACGAGAAAATAGACAACTATGGAACAATTTTATTTCACACATACGAGATGTTAATTATTCAAAGCACTCCCATTGATCCCTCCAACAAACACATCGGGTTGCAAGGCTCTTGCCTCAGCCCATACCTTATGGACCTACTCACACATGAGGACCAGATCACATGAAGAACACATCATGAAGGTAGATTGATTGATAATATGTCTTACAATGGATGTTGTGTGTGATACCCGATTACAAGTATGACTAGCGGAGGAAGAACTATGGCGGAGATGGAGATGGTGGCTATGGAGATGGAAATTGCGGCGGCTAGGGTTGATGAAGAAGGGGATGGAGATGACTCTCTGTTTTGCGGTTCTGCGGCTCCCGTGTTAACATTTCGGCCTTGACCCCTTTATAAAGTTTGTTCAGGTGGACGAGAAGCATCGGTTTCCACGCCATACGATCGCTCATGCGAGCAGGCGCGATCGCATGGACCGCCATCTTTTACTCCATTTCTTTTGGTGCTCCTCCACTTGATTTTTTCTATCTCCTAATTTACTCCTTTCCTTGTTCTGACTTGATTCCGTCCATATGTAGCCCATTTCCCGTGGAAACAAAATAAAGAAAATATTTTTGAAATCCTATGCATTCATCAGTCATTAATGGCAATATCGGAGCGAATATCTCAGTTTTAATGAAATATATCAGTTTAGACTCAGGTTAGAGGAGTGTAAAAAGAACACTCATCAACTCCCCGAGGCTTAAAGTTGAGAAACATAAAGGGAAATCCAAATCATAAGGAACTCAATTCTTGAAACCGAAATAATGAGAAGATTTTGGTTCACTTACGATCGGTAAGTATAGATAGCCCTGCACCTTTTGACCTAAAAACTTAGCACAACTATCGAAGTGGCATAGTTATTATGCAAGTGTTAGTGAAATAAAGATAATCAACTAAAAGTCTGTTCTACTAGATAAAACAACTTTGCAACACTTAATTCTATTTCCTCTAGTTGATACTTTCTTGCCGGGAATGCACGGAAGAGTTTTTCTTTGATTTAGCCATGAAAAATTAAACTAGGTGAAAGGTATATAGAGACAAACATGATTCTAGAGTACGCATTAACATACCCACAAATGTCTCATTCTCAAGGCTCTCAAACACTTCGTTTCAATCATTGTTTGCTGAAACTTTGGTTGTCACGTGAAGTGATTATGCCAAATTAGTGGTTATGCATAGAGTTTCATCGTGGCTTAAGTTTGGGAACTATGAATCTTGATATTTGTCTCTTTCGAGCTTTTGTGATTAGTTCTCAATATTTACCAGATACACAAACATTCAACAAAAAGCTGAATAATATTCGATGTAGTGTTGCCGCTACGTACGGCAACAAACTCATGGACAAAATCCGAGCCGAAACTCTGGTGGATCGTTCATTGGTCATCGGAGTTCTCAGCATAACATCACGAAAGGTGATGAAGCTACAGTTACACACATACAGGTGCGGAGGCGGAGGACGAAAAGAATGAACGTGTGGCGAACTCTGAAGTAATTTTTTTGATGCAAATGCAAAACCATAATATTCAATACATATCCCCTTCCCTTTACTCTCCATCTTCTGCTGGCAAAGACGCGAGGCCGCACTGCGCCCTGCTGGCCATGGCGTGAAGGATGTGAGGCTGCAGCCGCTCCGTGTGCCTAGGTCTCGACCGCTTGATGCACCACTGCACCCTGCGCGGGAGCGCCCAGCCATGCCACTTGCTCCATGTCCAAGCCACATCCGCCGTCATCCGCCACTACCCCTCGTCCTGGCCAGCCGCCGTTGTGCACCAGGTACTAAGGTTGTTGCATGTCGCGTGCGTGTGCGACTCTATTTGGCTCTCGACCGGTTCATTTTTTTTATTTTTGCGGGTAATCTCGATCGGTTCATAGCCAGGTGAGAAGTGCAAATGGGCCAACTGCTTCTGCGTTGGATGCCATGTATGTGCTCCAACTGTGTCTGACTGGCCCATCGAGCGAACGACATCTCACTTTAGCGATGTTTCCGGCGACAAGAGACAGCGTAGCCAACCGAGAGAAGTCCATGTTTCCGGCGACAAGAGACAGCGTAGCCAACCGAGAGAAGTCTATGTAGGTATAATTTTTTTTTTGCACCAAAACAAGGTATGGCGGCCGCCAGCCCTTGCCCACTGGGGTCTTCCACCAGTGTAAACGCGCATATAGTAGCAGGGCCATAGCACCAGCCAGAAGCTGAAGCACGATTTAAGAGATGCAACACGGATTTTTGGCATAATCTCGTTCACCCTTCAACTAAGTTGCTCTAGACAATTTAATCTACAAGTGTTATCGAGTCTATTAATAAAATTAATAATATTTGTAACATCATCTTCTTTACAATTTTTCTCAACACCCAAGTCTTTGAGAACTTTCTTTTGTGCATGGTTGTTTTTGGTTAAGATCAATTTATTTTAAAAATAGTCCCACGACAAGTCTCGGTTATCTAGATTAAACATAATAAATTCTAAAAACACCAGTCTGCTACAACCCCAACTGTCCTTGGAATTCTTGAACAAGAAATTTCGCAAGCGCCGACAACAAACAAACTAAGCTACTGTAGTCCAAGAAATACTATATTCTTTGGAGGGGAAATTGGCTAAGGCGCTTCCTGCCAACCCCCGTCGGTCATGACTGCAGAGCTAGCCACAAATCTTTTGGAAAATGACTCTGCCTTCTGGACCTGTGCTCACCGTTCATTCAACTACTAATGTTCAACGCCATGAAGATGTTAGGGAATATACTCGCGGGCTACCTTTTTTCCCATGTGTCCAGCCGACCAGCCCAAAATATTCACCGGCTAATATTTCTGTACGTTTTACTGGGAATCGCAAGAGATGCGATTTGATAAAACAGACTTGTAAATGAAATACTCATGTGTGGAGTGCTTGGATTAGTGCCGTCCGGCAGGTTGTCGACGAGAAGGACGGCGGCTATGTTGGCGGGGATTGGTTGAGCTGAGAGGTGATTTAGACAACAAGGACAAAATCATCTTATCTCAGCATGTTTAAACATCAGGACAACAGGCGAATAGGTGGTCAAAATTGATCACGGGGGAGGTCAAGCAGACCAGCAATTGCGTTTGTTTAGACTTGAATTGCATGCTGAATAAACCTCAAAAGGTTTTCCCTATACAACGCTCACTGCATCAAATTATCGATCAATGGACACACGTTTTGCAGCTGACTTTTTTAATCTTATATATGTGGGTGTTTCTTGGTTTATCGGTTGGTTTTTCTTCAGGTTTTCTGGTTTCCTCTGATTTTCTTTAGGTATTTTCATTCTTCTAATTTCTTTTCTTCTTTTACCTTTTTAAACTTCATGAATATTTTCTTAAAAATACGTGAACATTGCTAATATTCATGAATAGTTTTAAGGATAGCAAACATATGTTAATTAGGATTTTTTTCTACAAAAAATTACCAATATTTTTAAAAATTCATGAATGCTTTAAAAAAACCTCGATCAATTTCAACAAATTTCATAATATTTTTAAAATATCGCGGTTTCTTCGAAATTTCAACATTTTTATAATCTTTTTTCTTGAAAATGTGAATAAGAAATAAAAGAAATATATAATTTTTTAAAAAATAAAAGAAAAAATATAATCAAACAAATTCGGAAAAATAAAAAAGGAACAATAATCGCTGAAAACAGAAATGCGACGCACGTACCGGTGGAAGCCCAACTAGGGGAGACTACGATTACAGCCCCTGTACGCCATCCCGACTATCTGATACAGAAAGCGTGAGGGAAAATCATACCTGACGCTCATTGTGTTGTACATAGGCAACCAATCGCAGAGGACGAATGTGATGGGCCAACCAAACTAGGGAACGATCTAGTTAATTCATTTCAGCGATTTTGTTGTGAGTTTTTTGGTTTCTTCTTGGATTTTCTTATTTTTTTTCTTTTTTATTTGTTTTTCAGTTTTTGCTGTTTTTAATATTTATTCTGGTTTTCTTCTTCTTAATTTTATAATCTGTTTTTTCTCTTTTTTATTTTTTACTACCTTTTATTGCGGTTTCCGTATGTTTCTTCTTTCATTTTTTGATTTTCTTTTTTTACTTTGTTCATTTAATAACACAATTTATTATATATATTTTTAGTAAATTGTTATTTATTTTCTAATATACTATGAACATTTTTTTTGCTATGAGATGAACAATTTTTGAAATATACAATGAATTTTTCAATACATGGAGAACATATTTCATACGTCAAGAGCTTTCTTTAAAAAGTGTTCCTACAATTTTTAAAATGCCACACATTTTCTAAAAGTGTTCATGCATTTTTGTTAACGTGCGTCCGCTATTTGAAAAGTGTTCATTTAATTTTGGAATTGTTCATGTTGTTCCAAATAATGCTTATGAAGTTAGAAAATGTTTACAAATTTAAAGTAATGTTCACGAAATAAAATAAATGCGCACCAAGACAATTTGAAATGTTCACGAATTTAATATTGACAAATGAATGAACTCAAAATCAAACAAAACTAGGAAGAAAGATAAATCGTTGAAAGAGGAGCCCTTGTAAGACAAAGCGTGAAATCTATAATTTGGGTGGCCTAGATGGAGCGTGCTGTGCATTCTCCCCACTATGTGATGAAGTGAGAGTCACATGCAGAGATCAGATAGTAGTAATCCTCTCATGAAATTAAGAAAAAGGAATCCGAACTATAGGCAACTAGTAGAACGTTCGTGCGTTGCTACGGGCTACAATGCATATAAATGAACCAAACAAATAAGTAAGGTCCAAGATGAAAACTCATTTCTCCTTCATACGTCCGAGCGTGTTCGTACGTGAGGGAGAAATATGGTTTTCCAGACTATCTACCATGTTATCTCCAATACGTGGGCCAAACACAAAAACAAAACCCCTACGACTCACTTTCAACATGGAGGAATACATGGTATCTTGCACCCACCGCAGATGACCCTGGTTGGATATCTCAAGATCAAGGAGGTAGAGAGACGGGAGCTCAGGCTCCTCGAGCTCTAGAGTGCAGGCAGCCCAAGGAAGTCTTGGGGGTGATCAGCCCCCTCCCTCCAGAGTAACTAAGTTCTCCCGAGCTCCATGACCCTTCCAGTGAACATTCACGAGAGGAATTCAACGGGTAATAAAGAGTCAAAGATTAGGTCGGATGTTTTTAAAGCTCTTTATAGGACCTAAAGACCAACATGCACATTAATAGCTATGCCTGCGGGACAATGATAACCTATGTCTGATAGGTTATGATGGCTTTTCCTGAATAGTAACCGGTTTGTCCCGAGCTGAAATGATATAGCCTACTACACATTAGAGATGTGACAAGACTAAGGCACATTTTTTTACTATCGCCCCCTGGGTGCAGCACATCTCTTCGACCCCCCACGCTGCAAGACAAGACCAATGGGTTGTGCACACCGGAGGAATCGACCCATCAACACCAACTGCATGCACCACCCTATCCTCTAACAAGCCTATGTGGGTTGTGCAAGATGGGTCATGCATGATTGTTTATCGAAAGAATTGCATTGGGCCTTTTTGTAATGTCCATCATGTACTATATAAGGGGAGAATTGAAGCTGTAGAAGGGGTTCGCAACCCGGTGAACAACCAACTAGGAGGGGGACAAGGAGAGTGAATAGACTAGTTCCCAACACTTAGAGAAAAAGGAGGTGGAAAGGAAAGGAGGTATTTCATCTTGTAATCAATGATGTACGAACAACTAAAGAATAACAAGAGCAGGGCGTAGGGTATTACACCATCTATGTGGCATGAACCTGGGTAAAAAAACTTGTGCATGTGTGAAGATTTCAGAAGTGTTTTAGCCCCTCACCGGGAAAATAACGGGGATCCCCATGATCCATGATATCGCCGAGTCTATCATCAACATCTGGTGCAATAGGTAGGGGGCTAAGGCTCAAAATCTTTTCAGACTGGCTATCATAGGTATGTGTTCATCTACACAAACTAAAGAGCTTTGCGTAGCTGGCGAGGCCCCTTCGGGAGGTGGTGCTCTATCCATAGTTTGGCCTTTGACGGGCGTCCAATTATCGATGCCTCGTCAGAAACACCTGGAGAAACTAACCTAGGTGTCTGCATTGCAAACTGTGGGGGGTCCTCCTCAAGTACCCTCTGCTTCAAGTGAGGGAAGGGTCTTCCTTGGATACTTGCCTCCAAGAGATAAGTGGGCTAGTAGACATCGCAAACCACCAACCGACGACAAGAAGCGCTCGCACATCACAAGGGCGCATATCATCCGACGCAGGCACCATCAAGGGCTCCCCACCATCACGGTCTCCTCGTTGTTAGCCTCGCTTCACCATCAACATTTTTGTCCCGAAGCATGTCGAAGACCTCCACAAAATCCTTGACAATAAGGAGAGCTTTGGCAAGCAACACCTCGTGCGCCACGCTGATGACCGTGGAGGCTGGCGCGGTGAACAAAACGTCATTCCTGACATGAACACATCTATGGTGGGGACTACGGCGCTTGAGGAAGCTTTCCTAAGTCCCAAGATCGTAGTGTGCAGACATAATGGCGCCTTCATGCCTACTTTATGCCAGACAATTCAAGTTATTGGCGTGAGAGGTTAATTAATGTCATGCCCCGAGCATCGAGGCATCTCGACCTCTCAGATGGCCAGAAACACAGATCACATTCAACCAATAAGACCACCCTAGGAGCATGATGGGCATGGGATACCATCCGTTGGTGGTTTCTGCAACGATTTACACATCAAGGTCACAAACATGCTGGTGGGCGGGGGTTGAGGCCTCAATACCCCCACCCCCACAGTATTTGAGAAGATGCAAGTTCCTCGGGATGCTTGAAGCGGACGAATCCTTCGGTGCTACCCCAAGAGATTACTGTGTCGATCGGGTATGTGTCATTGATGGTCACCTTCGACACTAAAGATAATTATCAAATGAAGAGCATGGTCTTCGATGTTGCAGTGCTGAACCTGCCATACAATGTCATCCTAGGCACCCGACGCTCAAGATACTCATGGCGGCATCACATTATGCTTACCTCATAGTCATGAATATTTAGAGTCGGTTTACTTACCGTATCACATACCTCTTCCTTTTTTTAGGATTTTGGAGTCTTACGAAAAGTTTTTTTGATGTATTCTTCTGGTGTAGTTTCTTGCATAACATCTGTACCTACCTCAAAGGAGTTGCATAACATCCATTAACCACCCTTAGTTTATTACCTTCGGTCTTATAAATTTCGATAGCTCTAGATCAGTAAACTTCTTCGTGATGTAGGGTCCTTCCCACTTGGAAAGAAGTTTGCCTGCAAAATGTTTGAATTGAGACTTGTACATAAGAGTTTATCACCAATATTAAACTCTCATTTCTAAATTCTCTTGTCATACCATCTTTTAAATTTTCCTCTAAACAACTTAGCATCTTCATAAGCTTCAATTATCCACTCATCTAAAGAACTCATGTCAAGTAGACTCTTTTCTCCGGCAATTTAAAAATCATAATTAATTTCCTTAATTGCCCAATAAGCATTATGTTCTAACTCAAAAGCTAGATGACATGCTTTTCCACAAACTATTATATAAGGGGGCATTCTCATAGTATTTTTATAAGCAGTTCTATAAGCCCAGAGTGCAACATCTTGTTTCTTAGAGCAATCCTTTCTGCATTTATTAACAGTCTTTTGCAAAATTAATTTGATCTCTTTGTTTTTTAATTCTACTTTCCCACTAGACCGAGGATGATAAGGTGATGCTACTCTACGGTTTACATCATATCTAGCCACAATTTTTTTGAAAGCGTCATGAATTAAATGTGAATCACCATCAGTCCTAAGATATCTAGGGATACGAAACCTTGGAAAGATAATATCTTGAAGCATTTTAATAGAAGTCTTATGATCAACTCTTTTAGTTGGAATAGCCTCTACCCATTTAGTGACATAATAGCAACTAAAATATGAGTGTTACTATACAAGGAAGGAAAATGTCCCATATAATCAAAACCCCAGACATCAAAAGGTCCGCTAGCAAGTGAATAGTTCATAGGAATTTCTTGAAATCTACCAATACTACCAACTGTTTGACATTCATCAGAAGATAGGATAAACTTACTTGCGTCTTTAAAGAGAGTAGGCCAATAGAAATTGGACTGTAATACCTTATATGCAGTTTTATCTCCACCATGGTGTCCTCAATATGGACTGAAAGGGCTAGTTATCGATAGAGGGGGGGTGAATAGGCAATTTTTTATGAAAGTTTTCAAAACATGGGAGTTTCAAAGACAAACAATAGAACCAACACTATTCGTATGCAGCGGAAGGTAGACTACACTAGACAAGCCATAGTCAAGTATTCAATGAAGTGAAAGCACGAAGACTACTAGCAGCTAGGTAGAAAAGATCAAGATGGAAGATAGTATGAAGCCAATCAGAACAGGTAGTCACACAGTAAAGTCAAACAGATAATGCAAGCAGGCAATGACTTCACAAAGAGAAACTGTAAGTAAAGAGAAGTGAGAGATGGAACCAGTAGCTTCAGGAGGACAGAGATTTGTTTGACCAGTTCCAGTTGCTGTGACAACTGTATGTCTGGTTAGGGAGGCTGAGATTCAACTCAGAAGACCGCGTCTTCACCTTATTCCCCTTGAGCTAAGGACACCTAGTCCCCGCCCAATCACTCTGGTAAGTCTTCAAGGTAGACTTCCAAACCTTCACAGACTCCATTCACCGGCAATCCACAATGACTCTTGGATGCTTAGAACGTGAGGCCTAACCGGCTGGAGGATTCATAGTCCTCAAGTGTAACAAGTCTTCAGATCACGCGGACAGAAAGACTTCAGTGATGCCAAACACTCTTTGGGCTCTGGGTGGTTTGGGCTTTGTCCTTGCAAGGATTCTCTCTCGAAAGCTTCGGCGGTGGGTTGCTCTCAAACGACAAACACCGTGTACTAACTCTGAGCAGCCACCAATTTATGGTGTAGGGGGTGGGCTATTTATAGGCACTAGGCAAGCCGACCTGATTTGTCCGAAATGACCCTGAGTCACTAAGGAACTGACACGTGTCTCAACGGTCAGATTTCGAACACACGCGGCAGCTTGACTTGGGCTACAAGTAAAGCTGACTCATCCAACTCTGGATAAGACTTGCTCTCATTGTTTTTGCTCGAAGACATAGGATTTGGTTGAACATCACTTCAGTCACTCTGACTTTGTTCACTTGGACCCCACTTAACAGTATGGTGGTTCCTATGACTCAACAAAGAAGAAAAGGAAACAACTAAGTCTTCGCGCTCCATAGGCTTCACGCGATGTCTTCTCATGTCATAGTCTTCAACGCGAATAGCTTCACAGACCACCATTGTCTTCAATGTCTTCACACATTTTTAGGGGTCATCTCCGGTAGGTAAACCGAATCAATGAGGGACTACTACCTGTGTTATCCCGCAATTATCACAAACACATTAGTCCCTCAACCAGGTTTGTCGTCAATTCCAAAACCAACTAGGGGTTGCACTAGATGCACTTACAATTTCCCCCTATTTGGTGATTGATGACAATCTGGTTGAAGTTTCCAACGGGGATAAAAGTATGTGAAATTGTAAAGGATTAAGATATTGTCTTCATAGGTGGCAAAAAGGCTCCCCTGAAGATGTGCATATAAATGTTTTGCGTTGGAATGCAAATGCACATGGCAGGTTGTATTTGTGGAGATCCTCTTTACCATATGAAGACAATACATCATGCATGAACAGATATACAGGAATAGTGACATGCATAATGAAAAATGGACGTCTGCGGAATGACTTCATGCGGGATTTATCATCGCACATGCGGAATTTATCGTCGCATCACAAAATAGCAGAAAAAGTAGCAGACGACCATCAAGTTTAAGTGTTACAACTCAAAGAACCAAATGTATCAAAAGCGAGAGTTGTAATCACTAGGCAAATGTATAGCAACCACCCATATGGACCCGCTTGAAGACTATCAACATATGCTTCTCCCCCTTTTGTCAGTAAGGACCAAAAAGGTTTGAAGACATAGTTTCTACTCGTTCCCATGAGGAGTAGGTGAAGCAACAGGGTCGTCGTTAAGGTTTGGTGGTGCAGACGAACTTGGTGCAGTGTCGATATGCGCCGAAGTTGGAGGTGGTGAAGTAGCATCATCGGCGTCATCAAGGACTCTGGCATTAACAGTTGCCATGGAGGAGGAGTACTCTAAATCTTCAAGGGATGGAGTTCGACGCAAGACAACATTCCTGGGAGGAGTGGTGTCGAACTTGAATCTCTCTGTGAAGCCATCGTCTTGAAGATCAGCTTCAGCACTGAGCAATGTCAAACTCTTCCAAGACCTCCGACAGGTTTCATGAGTGACAAAGGCATTCTTGGTGGCAAGGTTGCGAATGCGATTGATATCCACCAAGAGGCTTTGCATTTGACGTTTTAGCCAGTAGTGATGCTTGTCGTGTTTCTGATGCAAGGCCACGAGAAGCTCTCGGTCATTGAGCACACGAGATCGCTTCCGAGGCCTTGGAGCAATAGTGCTTTCTATGGCTTTAGTACGTGCATGACGAGTATTGCCGGCTAGCGGATAAACACGAGAAGCAGCATGAACACCTTCAACATGCTGAGAGAAACTCTGATGATTGACATTGTGAAGATAAATTGCTTCCTTGGCAGGCTCTGGGTAAATGGCTTCGACAGACATATCAACCTCTGGCAGAAAAATGAGATGGTTGCATGCAGAGGGCTGATAGTCAACGGCAGAGTGAAGCTTGATCAGTCGCATAACCCATGGAGCATAGAATTTCAGACCAAATATGTCTGAGCCAGATGCAGCAAATTGGTGAATGAAGAAATCCTGAGCATTGAAGCTGATGCCATTGAGAATGTAGAAGACCAATGTCTTCATTGCGCCTTCGAGCTTTGCTGAGGAGGAATGTCCTTTGATGGGCCATAGAGTTCGCCTGATAATGTGATAGATGGTGTGGGGCAGATACTCTAGGTCTTCAACAAAAAATTCATTGGGATACTCAGCATCTTGTGGCAGTGGATTCATCATACTCAGCATTTGGCTCATATTGGGCTCAGGCTTCTGAAAGATGCTTTCTAACGCATTGCGGTGAAGCTGACAACCAGGTTCATAAAGTTCACCTGGAGTGGACAGGCCAGTAAGCTCAATGAAATCAAGAGCTTTGACTTCATGATGGACATTGCCTGTCATCCACTCAAGGACCCATGTCTTTGGATCCCTGTTGTAGCCGCGAATGTGGAGAGTGGCATAGAATTGCAGTAGAAGCTCTTCATTCCAATTTTCCTTATCTGTCACAAACTGGAGAAGGCCTGCATCTCTGAAACAGTCTAGGGCTTCTGCTAAGCAGGGCAGACCAGCAAGGGCTTCGGAATCCAGACGCATATGAGGAAATATGCGCCCTTGATTGTATAGAACACAGGAATAATAGCTGCACTACTGATAACTCCAGAACCGATCAGATGCTATTCTTGGTTTGGAATATGGGTTCTTGGCTCTATCGAAGAAGGTGTTGTGTGCAATGAAGCCATTGACATTGAATGATCCTGGTGCAGATGCAGTACCTGGAAACCTTGGCAACCTTGGTTTTGGCTTATGAACCTGAGCCTGTGCTCCACATGATAGTCAAACTGAGGTCCGGGAGTAGGTGGAGGAAGCAGAATTGGCCATATGACAGTGACTAGCTCGCCTTGATAGAATGCTTGCTCAATAGTGTGTGGCCTTGGTGGCGGAACAAGAGCAGTGACATTGGCAAGGGCGTCAGGCTGCACATTGGTTGCAGGTGCATCATTGGCTTCATGCACGGTGTTCATTGCAGGCGCCACATTATCTTCAGCCATGACAATGTCATTGGCTTCAGTAGTGTTGTTGGTGGCCGCCTTAGGATTTTCAACCTCCACTTGAGTAGCTGGAGGGTCGGGCACAGACACGTTCTCCTCGAGAACAACTTCTTGGTTGGTAGGGGGTGTAGCAACATGTTCTTCTTCTTGTCTTTCATCAGCTTATGCAGCCGGATTGTCTTCAGCAGCACTGGCTTTGGACGTGGGAACCATCACAAAGGGATTTTCTTCAGGGAACACTTAACGTGCCACTGATCTGGATTGGTTTGAATCTTCTTCTGTGATGGTTGTCATGGAGACTGATGGCCTTAGGCCTTTACGAAGCCGTTTGAACACAGGTGACGCTTTTGGTGATGGTGTAGTCTCCATGTAATTGTTGTCATTCACCATTGGGCTGGTGACTTGTGCTAGTGGAGGACGGGGTGTACTTGGTGAGTCTTGACTTGGAGTTGCTGGTTGGGGGCGATCAGCCCATGAGGCATCCTGAGAGATTGGCGTCAAAGGACGACCAATACTGATGAGTTTGCTGTTCGTGAGAACAGGCGATGATACCATTGGGCGCTCGATCTGAGGAAGGACTTCATCATCTACTACATTGTCTTGGGGACCAATGTCTTCAGCCATGATGGGGTCAACGGCTGGAACTTCTTCAGCTTCATGAGCCTCTGTGGAAGCAGGCTCATGAACTATCAACTGACGCTCTTGGTGTTCAGATGCAGGACGAGCAAAAGCAATGGGCTCGACAACAAGGGGCTATGTGGGAGCAGCCCGATCTTTCTTCTTGGTCTTTCTCTTCTTGGTGGGTGGTGCATCATTAGTGGTGTTCTTGAGTTTGGCGCTTTCTGGCCTCGGCTTTAGCTGCCTTGGTTTTCTTCTGTTCTGAAGCCACTGTGGGGACCTTAGGCTTCAAGCCTGTCATACTGGCAGGGAAGACAATGCGAGGTTCTTCCCACCTTGGTGCTTCAGATTGGGCCACAGTTGGCTTCTTCTTCTTGGCAGCCAGCTTAGGGTCGATGCCAGGACGCCCAAGTGCCTTGCGCTTCTCAGCTTCATTGTAAGCTTGAACACACTTGGCAGCTGGATTCTTCATGCGCTCGCGTGAACCTTTGGCTTCTTCACATTTCTTGCAAAATGCATCCTTGAGGTCATTCAATATCAGTTTGAATTTCTGAACATCAGCCACACTGAGCTTGGCCATGTGCTTCTTGAACTGCTCTTTCTCATAGTCAATCTTGTTCTTCAGTTCAACAATTCGCTGAGCCAAGGCCAGCTCAGGAGCAATGGCGCCTTGTAAAGAGACGCTGATGCCAATTGGGAGCTGAAGATCATCAAAGCTGAGATTGGGGTTGTCAAACCACTCATCAATGAAGTTATCCAGAATGTTTACGTCGAAGAGGGGCAGATCATTGAAGATCTCCGCCTCTTGCTTGCTCTTTATCAGCTGCTCAAGAGCATCATCTCCACACTCATCATCTGATGACAGATCAATGGCCTCAGTTTTGTTCCTCAGAATGGCAGCAGGTGTCAGGGCTTGACCAAAACTTTGAACATTTTTCTTCTGTGTCTTCTCTCGCTTCTTGGAGATGCGAGAGAGATCTTCAGAATTGTTACTTGGAGCAGGAGGGGCAGTTGCCAATGGATTCACTTGAGAAGCTTTTGGTGCAGCAGTAGGTTTTGAAGCCTTAGATTTCTTTTGCTTCTGCGGCTTAGGAGGAGGAGCTGGTGCATCATCAGAGTCAGCATCATCACCAAAGTGATCCACATTTGCACCTTGGACGACAATGTGAGTGATGAGGCCTTCGAGGTTGTAGAAGGGGCCGATTCTGTTTTCATTGGCTTAACGGGTGCCATCTTCCCGAGGAGCAGACATACCTGGGTTGAAGTCAAGTCCGAATGCCTTCTTGTTCTTCACAGCAGAGACTTTTGCAAACTTAAAGTTGCGCTTGAACAGATTGTCTTCGCGACACCACAACAGAGATGAAGGGTCAGCGTTCTCTGGCTGTGGTCCGCGAACCATGCACGGATAGAAGCCTTTCTCAATAGCTTCAGTCTTGGACCTAGGAGGAAGATTTTTGTATAGTATATCTCCCCAGGGTCGCTTAATGGCATTCTTCTCAGCATACTCTTCAGTGACAAATATGTACTTGAACCATTCCTGTGCCCAATATCTTCGGATCCATTAGATTTGATTCTTGCGTTCTCCATAGGTTTCCTCTGGGTCTGTCTTGTATAGTTCGTTCAAATCTGGTGGCAAATCCTTGGAAGTAATCCCACGGCGCTGTCTGCCACCCTTTCTAGCTGACTTCTCTGTAGCCATGAAGCTTAACTTGAAAGGCTTCAGAACTTGCGAAGGCTTCCGACGGCTGGTCAGACAAGAACTGGCTTCAGGAGAATTTATGTGACTCTGTAAGAATTCTGCAAATGAATGCAGACTATGAGAACCAAGGGATTCTCCCACGAACATGTACCTGTGACAACATTAGAGGTGCGAGGGAAGGGTAAGAGGTCATATGCATTCTCAGAAGATTTTGAAGATAAATCAGTTTGAAGACATTGACCTTATAACGCGAAGACATTCACTTATTTGTTAAGAGTTGGTTCCAGATTTGTACGAATCCAAAATAAGTACAAGTGAGGAATCTAACTTGTAGAGAAGCATAAGTGAACAGACTAGGCATAGTATGAGATGCAGAAAGAGATAGATTCAACTTTGGAGATCTAGAAACCGCTTTTTGTAAAGAAGGATGAATCTATCAGATCGAAAAGACGATAAAAGTGAGTTTTAATTACCACACGAAGAATTGCTAGACGGAGCGAAGTTGGAGGCCAAGCAGTTCGATCTCCATGCCCTAACTTGGCGACAGAAGACACCTACAGCGATGGCGGAGAGGACGAGGTCCACGGTCGGCGTGAGGACAGCGTCGGAGAAGTCGCGACAGCTAAGCGCTTCATCGTCAGTGTCGTCAAGAGCTAGCGGTGGCGCTAGGGTTTGCGAGAGGTGGCGAGGTGGAAGAAGGATTTTTGACTGTGATGTGATGGGTATTTATAAGGAAAGGGACGACACAACGCAATTACGCAGGTGCCCCTGGCGGTTCACATCTGAAGGACACGTGGCAAGCATGCAACACCTCGGAAGTTGTTCCATGTTCCCACGCACGCTTGGATTGTTGGGGTGGTCATTCCAAATTCTCCGACTTTCAGGCAATAAGGATATAGCATTAAAAACATATATAAATGTTTGTCAGATCGACTTCAGCTGACAAGGTCTCAGTGAAGACAATCGACAGTTTTCAATAGAATGCATATAATTTGGACAGATAGAGTTGAGGTAGAAGCATAGATAGGTTAGGGTCCGATCACATTCACTTAGATCAAAAGATTAAGCATGAAACCATAGCTATAAGTGAGTGTTGTAGAGGACAGAACACAAATATGTATATAACTAGTATAAGACCAATTCAACAAGATGAAGATAAACTTGAATATAAGCTAGGGATGAAATAAATCAAATACGAAGACTTTGCAAATATAACGCCAAGGGAAACACTTCAAACAAAAGTTTGGTGGTGGCGTTACCCACCGTATAGTAAGTATTAGACCCAGACACGGCGCACAATTATCGTGGCGCTCCGAAGTCAAATTCTGCATTAATGTATTCACACTTAGAGTGTATGTCTTCATTGATTGAAGATATACTGTACTTCGTGTGTTGCACATCTAAGTCATCAAAATGCATAAGTGTTAGGATGTGTGCCTAATCACAGGACATTTGAGGATTCCAAGATATTTAGCTCACGCCACAACTTGCAAAACCTTTTTTCATCCAAGGGCTTTGTGAAGATATTAGCCAATTGCTCTTCAGTGTTGACGTGAATGATATCAATATCTTCCTTCATAACATGATCTCTGATAAAGTGATGACGAATTTCAATGTGCTTTGTCTTCGAGTGCTGAACTGGGTTGTTGGCAATCTTGATGGCACTCTCATTGTCGCAGTAGAGTGGCACATTCTTCAGGTGGAAACCATAGTCCTTGAGAGTTTGCTTCATCCAGAGAAGCTGAGCACAGCAAGATCCAGCAGCAATGTATTCAGATTCAGCAGTGGAGAGAGATACACAGTTCTGCTTCTTTGAAGACCAACAGACAAGAGATCGTCCCAGAAAGTGACATGTGCCTAATGTGGACTTGCGATCAACCTTGTCACCAGCATAATCAACATCTGAGAATCCAACTAGATCAAACTCTGAGCCCTTTGGATACCATAATCCTAGTGTTGGGGTGTAAGCCAAATATCAAAGAATCCGCTTCACACCTAAGTGATGCGATTCCTTTTGTGCCGCTTGGAATCGGGAACACATGCAAACACTAAGCATTATGTCTAGCCTATATGCACATAAATAAAGCAAAGAACCAAACATGGAGCGGTATACCTTTTGATCGAACTCTTTACCATTGGCGTCGGGACCCAAATGACTTTTAGTTGGCATTGGCGTTGTGTATCGTTTGCAATCTTGCATTCCAAACTTCTTCAGGCAATCTTTGAGGTATTTTTCTTGAGATATGAAGATGCCGTTGCGTTGCTGACGGATCTGGAGACCCAGGAAGAACTTCAGCTCGCCCATCATGGACATCTGATATTGCTCTTGCATCATGTGACCAAACTCATCACTGTATTTCTTGTTGGTGCAGTCGAAGTTAATGTCATCCACATAGATTTGGCACACAAATATTTCACCATCATATGTCTTCGTGAAGAGTGTAGGATCTAGTGAACCAGGTTTGAAGCCTTTGCTCTTCAGGAAGTCCTTGAGCGTGTCATACCAAGCACGAGGGGCTTATTTGAGGCCATACAGTGCCTTGTTGAGCTTGTATACCATATCAGGATGTTTTGGATCTTCAAAGCCAGGAGGTTGTGCAACATATACTTCTTCTTCTATTTTTCCATTGAGAAAAGCACCATTCACATCCATTTGATACAGAAGGATGTTGTGATGATTTGCATAGGCTAGCAGTATGCGAATGGCTTCAAGCCTTGCCATCGGAGCAAATGTTTCATCGAAGTCAATTCCTTCCACTTGAGTGTAACCTTGTGCAACGAGACGAGCCTTGTTTCTGATGACTTGTCCATGCTCATCTTGCTTGTTGCGATATATCCATTTGGTGCCAATGATATTGTGCTTCCGAGGATCAGGACGCTTGACCAATTCCCACACATTATTCAGCTCGAACTATTGAAGCTCATCTTGCATAGCTTGAATCCATTCAGGTTCCATGAAGGCTTCATCAACTTTCTTGGGTTCTGAGATTGAGACAAATGCAAAATGCCCACAGAAATTGGTTAGCTGTGTTGCTATTTGAGTAGCTCTTGAACGAGTGAGTGGACCAGGTGCATTTAAGCTGTCAATTATCTTCTCAATCTGAACTTCATTTGCAACACGAGGATGAACAGGACAAAGATTTTGCTCTTGCTGATCAACGTCATCATTTGGGGGATTGTCTTCAGGCTGAGTATTGTCTTTAGGTTGATTAGGTGCAAAAATGATAAGCTCTTCTTCAGTCTGATTCTCAGATGGTATGATCTCTCCAATTCCCATTTGCTTGATTGACTCACTAGGGGGTAATTCATCTAGCACATTTGGAGGTGCTCTCTTTGCGAGCTGTTAGTCTCATCGAACCGCACATCCACAGTTTCAACCACTTTATAGTGAAAGAGGTTGAAGACTCTGTAGGAGTGCGAATCCTTTTCGTAACCAAGCATAAAACCTTCATGTGCTTTCGGTGCAAATTTTTAAGTGTGATGTGGATCCTTGATCCAGCACCTAGCACCAAATACTCTGAAGTAGCTTACATTTGGCTTCTTACCAGTTAGGAGTTCATAGGATGTTTTCTTCAGAAGCTTGTGAAGATAAACATAGTTGATGACGTGGCATGCAGTATCAATGGCTTCAGGCCAGAACTTTCGTGGAGTCTTGTATTCATCAAGCATCGTCCGGGCCATCTCAATAAGAGTTCTGTTCTTGCGCTCCGTGATGCCATTCTGCTGAGGTGTGTAAGGAGTAAAGAACTCATGAGTAATACCCAAAGTATCCAGATAAAGGTTGAGGCTGGTGTTCTTGAACTCAGTGCCGTTGTCGCTTCTGATGTGCTTGATCTTGATGCCATAGTTTGTCATGGCACAATTGGCAAAGTGTCTGAAGACATCCTGCACTTCAGTCTTGTAGAGGATTATATGCACCCAAGTATACCTAGAGTAATCAGAAACAATGACAAAGCCATAGAGGCAAGCAGTAGCATTGGGAGTAGAGTAGTGAGTAGGGCCAAATAAGTCCATGTGTAGCAGCTTGAACGGTTGAGATGTAGTCATGATTGTCTTCGAGGGATGCTTGGCCCTGGTCATCTTTCCAGCTTCACAGGCGCCATACAGATGATCCTTCTTGAACTTGACGCCTTCGATGCCCACGACATGCTTCTTCTTCGCGAGAGTGTGCAAGTTCCTCATGCCAGCATGTCCTAGCCTTCGATGCCAAAGCCAACACTCTGAAGCTTTTGCTAGAAGACATACGGCCATCTGTGGTCCTGCTGAGAAATCTACCATATACAGATCATATTTCCGATACCCTTCAAAGACTAGAGGCTTGTCAAATTCCGTTAGCACAAGGCATCAATATTTTCCAAATAGCACAATCATGTTTAAGTCACAAAGCATTGAGATAGACATTAAGTTGAAACCAAGGGATTCAACAAGCATCACTTTATCCATGTGTTGATCCCTTGATATTGCAACTCTACCTAGACCCAATACCTTGCTTTTACCAGTGTCCGCAAATGTGATGTGACTCTTGTCTGATGGACGTAGGGTTGAATCCATCAGAAGACTTCGATCGCCAGTCATGTGGTTAGTGCATCCACTGTCCATAATCCATTCTGAAGTACGAGGTGTCATAGCCTACAGTGCAGTTTGGGGGATAGGCTTCACCAAGCGAGTTGTGAAGCATAAACATTTGACGAACAAGTGGAACATGGAAATTAAGATCTTGGTTAGGATAGATAGGATGAGTGTCAAGGAATCTCGGAACGAAATACAAAGTAAGACCAATTGGGCATTTTATCTTGCGCCCCACAAGATGTTTAAGGTCCCTAGCATTAGCATTGGATGCCTTAGATTTCCGGCTGGAGACCTTTCCCTGCAAAAGAGAGTTAAGTTTTCTTAACCACCCACATTTTTAGGGGTGGCTTAGAAGCAATGAGTCTAAGTGCAGCATCTGAGAACTTGGGCTTTGGAGCCCTAGTAAATAGCCTTGCAGGAGGTGAATAATACTCATAGGAATAAGCAGAAAAGTTCTTAGTTCTATGAACATAGCGGTTTGAGGAAACAAGCTCATATTCATGGGTCTGAGTATGATTTCCCTGCAAAACATTGATGTTAGGGTGACTCAGATGAGTCCTCGGTCTGTATGAAGCTTTAGGACCATATGAAGCCTTTGGTATGGGGTTTGTCTTCTTCACAGGTGGTGTCAAGATGACATTCACCGGAAGATTCTCAAGACAACTTTTGGGTACCCATATCTTCTTCATAGGTGGCCCATTCCTGCAGTTAGTACCAATATACCTGGAAAACACTTCGCCATTCTGATTCTTAAACAATTTATAGTTTGCATCAAAGGATTCATCAATGATAATAGGGTTAGCACAAGTGAAACCAGATAAGGTGGATGGATCTACTGAAGGTTCCTTTGCAACAACCCATGTGGTTTTGGGGTACTGCTCAGGCTTCCAGTACGACCCATCAACATTCATTTTCCTCTCGAACCCAACACCCTCTTTCCTAGGGTTTCGGTTCAGAATCTGCTTTTTGAGGACATCACATAATGTCTGATGCCCTTTGAGACTTTTGCACATCCCTGTCTCAAGCAGTGTCTTCAACCTGGCATTCTCATCAACAATAGTAGTGGTATCCTCAGCAGAGGGGTTAGTTACCACATCAGCAATTGAAGATATTGCAACAGTAGTAGCAGTAGAACATTCAGCAACAGAGGCAGCATTATCACGCTCAATGCATTTTAGACATGGTGGTTCAAATCCTTCCTGAGCGGGACTGATCTGTTGAGTGCGAAGTGGCTCGTTCTCCTTTTGAAGATCTTCATGAGCCGATCTCAATTTCTCAAGTTCCTGCTTCCTTTGAAGATAATCATAGGAAAGTTTTTCATGAGAAGTTGAGAGCGATTCATGTCGACCTTCAAGTTCCTGTTACTTAACATGAAGATTTTTGATGTCTTCAATTAAGGACTGAGACTTGGTCATTTCCGCGTCCAACAGGTCATCGCTTTTGTCTAATAGTTTCTGAGTATGTTCCATAGCTTTTTGTTGTTCAGTTGCAATTTTAGCAAGTGTTTTGTAACTAGGTTTGGATTCACCATCAGAGTCATCTTCACTTGATGTTTGAAAGTAAGCATCGCGTGATTTTACCTTGGCACCACGTGCCATGAAGCAGAAGGTGAGAGCCGAGTCGTCCTTGTCATTATCATCAGCGTTGGTGATGGAGCCATTGTCTTCAGTGTTGAAGATGGACTTGGCGACATAGGCTGTAGCTAGAGCCAGACTCGCAACACCAGAGTCGGACTCCTCCTCAGACTCCACCTCCACCTTCTCAGAAGCAGACTCCTCCTCTGAATCCATCTCCTTGCAAACAAACGCACGAGCCTTGCCAGATGAGCTCTTCTTGTGTGATGAAGACTTGGACGAAGACTTGGAAGAAGACTTTGAGGATTTCTTCTTCTTTTTGTCATCAGAATCATATTCTTTGCTCTTCTTCTTCTTCTTCTTCTTCTTCTTCTCATTGTCCCACTGTGGACACTTAGAGATGTAGTGACCAGGTTTCTTGCACTTGTGGAAGGTTCTCTTCTTGTGGTCATGAGTGGACGCTTCATCATTCCTTGAGATGGATCGTGAAGACTTTCTGAATCTTTCTTCTTGGTGAATTTCTGGAACTTCTTCACAAGCATAGCAAGCTCCTTTCCAATGTCTTCAGGATCACCAGAACTACAGTCAGATTCTTCTTTAGATGAGGAAGCAGTAGCCTTTGCCTTCAAAGCACGAGTTCGGGCATAGTTGGGGCCATAGATATCTCGTTTCTCAGATAGCTGGTACTCATGTGTGTTGAGCCTCTCAAGTATGTCAGATGGATCGAGAGTCTTGAAGTCAGGGCGTTCTTGTATCATCAGGGCTAAGGTGTCAAATGAGCTGTCAAGAGATCTCAGTAGTGTCTTCACTATTTCATGCTTCGTAATCTCAGTGGTGCCGAGTGCTTGGAGCTCATTTCTGATATCAGTGAGGCGATCAAATGTGAGCTGGAAGTTCTCATTGTTGTGTCTCTTGAAACAGTTGAAGAGGTTGCAGAGAGTACTGATCCATTGACCTCGCTGAGTTGAGACACCTTCATTGACCTTGGAGAGCCAGTCCCAGACTAGCTTCGATGTTTCCAGAGCACTAACATGGCCATACTGTCCTTTGGTCAGATCACCACAGATGATGTTCTTGGCGGTAGAGTCCAGTTGAACGAACTTCTTGACATCAGCAGGGGTGACACCTTCACTAGTCTTGGGAACGCCGTTCTTGACGACATACCATAGATCGACATCAATGGCTTCAAGATGCATGCGTATCCTATTCTTCCAGTAGGGATATTCAGTGCCATCGAAGATGGGGCACGCAGCGGAGACTTTGATTATCGTTGCAGTTGACATAGCAAAAACTCCAGGTGGTTAAACCGAATCACACAGAACAAGGGAGTACCTTGCTCTGATACCAATTGAAAGGGCTAGTTATCGACTAGAGGGGGGGTGAATAGGTGATTTTTATGAAAGTCTTCAAAACATGAGAGTTTCAAAGATAAACAATAGAACCGACACTATTCGTATGTAGCGGAAGGTAGACTACACAAGACAAGCTATAGTCAAGTATTCAATGAAGTGAAAGCACGAAGACTATTAGCAGCTAGGTAGAAAAGATCAAGATGGAAGATAGTATGAAGCCAATCAGAACAGGTAGTCACCCAGTGAAGTCAAACAGATGATGCAAGCAGGCAATGACTTCATGAAGACAAACTATAAGTAAAGAGAAGTGAGAGATGGAACAAGCATCTTCAGGAGGACAGAGATTTGTTCGACCAGTTCCAGTTGCTGTGACAACTGTACGTCTGGTTAGGGAGGCTGAGATTCAACTCAGAAGACCACGTCTTCACCTTATTCCCCTTGAGCTAAGGACACCTAGTCCCCGCCCAATCACTCTAGTAAGTCTTCAAGGTAGACTTCCAAACCTTCACAGACTTCGTTCACTGGCAATCCACAATGACTCTTGGATGCTCAGAACGCGACGCCTAACCGGCTGGAGGATTCACAGTCCTCAAGTGTAACAAGTCTTCAGATCACGTGGACAGAAAGACTTCAGTGATGCCAAACACTCTTTGGGCTCTGGGTGGTTTGGGCTTTGTCCTCGCAAGGATTCTCTCTCGAAAGCTTCAGCGGTGGGTTGCTCTCAAATGACAAAAGTCGTGTACTAACTCTGAGCAGCCACCAATTTATGGTGTAGGGGGTGGGATATTTATAGCCACTGGGCAACCCGACCTGATTTGTCCGAAATGACCCTGGGTCACTAAGGAACTGACACGTGTCTCAACGGTCAGATTTCAAACACACGCGACAGCTTGACTTGGGCTACAAGTAAAGCTGACTCATCTGACTCTGGATAAGATTTGCTCTCATTGTCTTCGCTCGAAGACATAGAATTTGGTTGAGCATCACTTCAGTCACTCTGACTTTGTTCACTTGGACCCCACTTAACAGTACGGGTGGTTCCTATGACTCAACAAATAAGAAAAGGAAACAATGAAACAACTAAGTCTTCGTGCTCCATAGTCTTCACGCGATGTCTTCTCATGCCATAGTCTTCAACGTGAATAGCTTGACAGACCACCATTGTCTTCAATGTCTTCACACATTTTTAGGGGTCATCTCCCGTAGGTAAACCGAATCAATGAGGGACTACTACCTGTGTTATCCTGCAATTGTCACAAACACATTAGTCCCTCAACCAGGTTTGTCGTCAATACTCCAAACCAAATAAGGGTGGCACTAGATGCACTTACATGGACTCACTACAAAAAAATACACTTCCGTGATGATACGTGTTTGTCATAGTAGGTCACGTTTTCTGTCATGCATGTACATCCATGACGATTTTATGATAGAATCAAGATAGTCATAGCTGTGCTGTCATAGAAGTGTTCCAGGGCATTACCAAAATTATCATCACGGAAGTGTCCACTTCCATGACGATAAATCTCGCATCATAGAATTGATTTCCTCAAAGGGTAACCGACATGTGGCATCCACCGTAACGGATCGCCGTTAAGCTATCCGGTTTCGGTTTGGATCCGATAACCCGTTAACAGCCCCGACCAATGGGATTTTCCATGTGTAAAATTCTCATTCGCCGGAGGGTCCACGTGTCGGCTCAGTGTTGGGACAGATGTCATCCACTCATAGTATGGGAGGCGCCTATGATACGTCGACACGTGGCAAGGCCCAACAGTGGCCCATTCTGGTGAAAAAGGCCGGCCCAGTAAAAATTAGCAGGCAGACCCATATAAGGCCTACTTGTGTCAGGTCCATTTATGCCCACATCCCATATGAGTTGTGCCAATTCGGCCCGTCAACGACCCATTAACAATTTGACACAATTGCAGCCCATCGTCAGTTCGAGCCCGTTAATAGCCCGCTATATATTTGGGCTCAATATCGGCCCGATGTGGTTTCGTCCTTACAAAAATCAAAATTGTCGCCTTTAATTATACATTTTGCTACAACTAAATGTAGATCGGATAAAGGTTGGATTCACGCTGATTAACAAAATACATGCTGATGTAAAAATATAGTGTGATGTCTACTACACAACCTTCTTCTTGTAGACGTTGTTGGGCCTCCAAGTGCGGAGGTTTGTAGGACAGTAGCAAATTTCCCTCAAGTGGATGACCTAAGGTTTATCAATTTGTGGGAGGCGTAGGATGAAGATGGTCTCTCTCAGACAACCCTGCAACCAAATAACAAAGAGTCTCTTATGTCCCCAACACACCCAATACAATGGTAAATTGTATAGGTGCACTAGATCGGCGAAGAGATGGTGATACAAGTGCAATATGGATGGTAGATATAGGTTTTTGTAATATGAAAATATAAAAACAGAAAGGTAACTAATGATAAAAGTGAGCGTAAACGGTATTGCAATGCTAGGAAACAAGGCCTAGGGTTCATACTTTCACTAGTGCAAGTTCTCTCAACAATAATAACTTAACTAGATCATATAACTATCCCTCAACATGCAACAAAGAGTCACTCCAAAGTCACTAATAGCGGAGAACAAACGAAGAGATTATGGTAGGGTACGAAACCACCTCAAAGTTATCCTTTCTGCTCGATCTATTCACGAGTCTGTAGTAAAATAACATGAAGCTATTCTTTCCGTTCGATCTATCATAGAGTTCATACTAGAATAACAACTTAAGACACAAATCAACCAAAACCCTAATGTCACCTAGATACTCCATTGTCACCTCAAGTATCCGTGGGCATGATTATACGATATGCATCACACAATCTTAGATTCATCTATTCAACCAACACAAAGTACTTTAAAGAGTGCCCCAAAGTTTCTACCGGAGAGTCAACATGTGCCAACCTCTATGCATAAGTTCATTGAACCCGCAAGTTGATCACCAAAACATACATCAAGTAGATCACGTGAATATCCCATTGTCACCACAGATAAGCATGGCAAGACATACATCAAGTGTTCTCAATCCTTAAAGACTCAATCCATTAAGATAACTTCAAGAGGAAAACTCAATTCATCACAAGAGAGTAGAGGGGGATAAACATCATAAGATCCAACTATAATAGCAAAGCTCGCGATACATCAAGATCGTGCCATAGAGAGAACATGAGAGAGAGAGAGAGATCAAACACATAGCTACTGGTACATACCCTCAGCCCCGAGGGTGAACTACTCCCTCCTCGTCATGGAGAGCGTCGGGATGATGAAGATGGTCACCGGTGAGGGATCCCCCTCCGGCAGGGTGCCGGAACAGGGTCCCGATTGGTTTTTGGTGGCTACAGAGGCTTGCAGCGGCGGAACTCCTGATGTATTGTTTCCCCGAAGGTTTTAAGGTATATGGACTTATATAGGCGAAAGAAGTCGGTCGGGGGAGCCACGAGGGGCCCACGAGGGTGGAGGGCACGCCCAGGGGGACGCCCCCTGCCTCGTGACCTCCTCGAAGCTTCCCTGACTTCAGCTCCACGTCTCCTGGATCACGTTCGTTCCAAAAATCACATTCCCGAAGGTTTCATTCCATTTGGACTCCATTTGATATTCCTTTTCTTCGAAACACTGAAATAGGCAAGAAAACAACAATATGGGCTGGGCCTCTGGTTAATAGGTTAGTCCCAAAAATAATATAAAAGTGTATAATAAAGCCCATAAACATCCAAAACAGGTAATATAATAGCATGAAAGCTTCATAAATTATAGATACGTTGGAGACGTATCATAGTGATATACAACATGTACTTACATCAGCACTGGAGCACAGAGAATTCCCGCAAGATACTTTCCTCGAATACGATCCCTCCTCGTACATACCCTCAGCCCCGAGGATGGACTACTCCCTCCTCGTCATGGAGAGAGCCGGGATGATGAAGATGGCCACCGCTGAGGGATCCCCCCTCCGGCAGGGTGCTGGAATAGGGTCCCGATTGGTTTTTGGTGGCTACAGAGGCTTGCGGTGGTGGAATTCCTGATCTATTGTTTGCCCCGAAGGTTTTAGGGTATATGGACTTATATAGGCTAAAGAAGTCGATCGGGGGAGCCGCGAGGGGCCCACGAGGGTGGAGGGCGCGCCCAGGAGTGGGGTGGGCGCGCCCCCTCTGCCTCGTGGCCTCGTCAAAGCTTCCCTGACTTCAGCTCCATGTCTCCTGGATCACGTTCATTCCAAAAATCACGTTCCCGAAGGTTTCATTCCGTTTGGACTCTATTTGTTATTCTTTTTCTTCAAAACACTGAAATAGGCAAGAAAACAACAATATGGGTTGGGCCTCCGGTTAATAGGTTAGTCCCAAAAATAATATAAAAGTGTATAATAAAGCCCATAAAAATCCAAAACAGGTAATATAATAGCATGAATGTTTCATAAATTATAGATACGTTGGAGACGTATCAACATCCCCAAGCTTAATTCCTGCTCGTCCTCGAGTAGGTAAATGATAAAAGAAAGAATTTATGAAGTGTGAATGTTAGCAGGTGCACAAGTTTGATCAATGATAATTTCAATCACCTTTTCTAGCATGATTATATGTCATAACAGTAGTTCATCTCATAAAACTTCTCACGATCAAGTAACAAGCTATTCACATGTTAAAGCATAGACCATAAACTTTCTTGAAAACTAGCAAACTTCATTCTTAGTCATCAAACAATTACAATTCATCTTATTTTCAGGAAGGGTCTATGTCAGAGCTTTGATTTAGCAAACTCCACATACTCAACTATCATATAATCTTCTATAATTGCTAACACTCACACAATACTTATGGTTATGGAGTTTTAACCGGACACTGAGAAA
The DNA here is from genome assembly GCF_018294505.1 of Triticum aestivum. Lineage (NCBI taxonomy): Eukaryota > Viridiplantae > Streptophyta > Magnoliopsida > Poales > Poaceae > Triticum > Triticum aestivum. The sequence goes on along the minus strand of NC_057807.1, from coordinate 133,549,499 downwards.
GATAGGGGCTTATAATTTTGCCTCCCAACGTATTCACCTTTAGGTGATGTCAACAGTAATAGTTCATGCTAACTTACATCCAATTGGATATATATATCAGGATCTTTCCAACACGAGGTGCTTGCCAAAGGATAAAATGAAAAAGGGAAAGGTGAAGATCACCTTGACTCTTGCATAAAGTAAAAGACATAAGGTAAAAGATAGGCCCTTCGCAGAGGGAAGCAGAGGTTGTCTTGTGCTTTTAGGGTTGGATGCACAAAATCTTAATGCAAAAGAACGTCACTTTATATTGCCACTTGTGATATGAACCTTTATTATGCAATCCGTCGCTTTTATTACTTCCATATCACACGATCGTATAAAGCTTACTTTCTCCGCACTAATAAGTCATACATATTTAGAGAGCAATTTTTATTGCTTGCAACATGACAACTTACTTGAAGGATTTTACTCAATCCATAGGTAGGTATGGTGGACTCTCATGGCAAAAACTAGGTTTAAGGATATTTGGAAGCACAAGTAGTATCTCTACTTGGTGCAAGGAATTTTGGCTAGCATGAGGGGGAAAGGCAAGCTCAACATGTTTTAATGATCCATGGCAATATACTTTAACTGAGATGTGAGAAAACATAACCCATTACGTTGTCTTCCTTGTCCAACATCAACTCTTTAGCATGTCATACTTAATGAGTGCTCACTATTATAAAAGATGTCCAAGATATTATATTTATATGTGAAATCTCTCTTCCTTCAATATTCTTTCATGAATTGTTCAAATGACCAATACAATGCTTCCTACCCTTCAATAAATTTACCATCTCTACTTCTTAGATGTGAAGTCATTACTCCCCATGGGATAAGCAAATGAAACATATATAATTTCAGATTTATGACATTCAACTCATTCAACCATTTACTCATAGGATATAAGTGAAGCATACGAGTAAATGACAAACTACTCCAAAAAGATATAAGTGAAGATCAATGAGTAGCTAAATAATTATGTAACTATGTGAAGACTCTCTCATTTAAGAATTTCAGATCTTGGTATTTTATTCAAACAACAAGCAAAATAAAATAAAATGACATTGCAAGGATAGCTCAACTCATGTGAAGAAGCAAAAACTTAGGTTCAACCGATACTAACCGATAATTGTTGAAGAATAAAGGTGGGATGCCTACCGGGGCATCCCCAAGCTTGAGATTTTGTGTCTCCTTAATTCCTCTCATATCATGGTTTCTCTATTTCTCAAAAACTTCATCCACATAAAACTCAACAAGAACTCGTGAGATAAGTTAGTATAAACCAATGCAAAACCTTATCATTTTCTACTGTAACAAATCACTAAAATTATTATTCAACATTGCATAATAAATGCCTCTGCATATTTAATACTCCTATCATCAAACAGAATCATTAAACAAGCAAACATATGCAAACAATGCAAACATAACAGCAATCTGCCAAAACAGTACAGTCTGTAAAGAATGCAAGATTCATCATACTTACCTAACTCCAAAAATTATGATAAAAATACTAAGCTGTAGAAGACTTATCAGAGCTCATTATGCAAAAAGTTTCAACATTATATCATTCTCTGACTTTTCTAGGGAATTTTTTGCAACAACGGTAAACTTTCTGTTTTCAAACAACAACATGTATACTTGCAAAATAAGCATGGTAAAGGCTATCCTTGACATTTTTATTGAAACTAAAGATGCAAAACATTATTGTAAATAACATCAAGCAAATACTAACAAAAGAAAATGACGCTCCAAGCAAAACACATATCATGTGGTGAATAAAAATATAGCTCCAAGTAAAGTTACCGATGAACGAAGACGAAAGAGGGGATGCCATCCGGGGCATCCCCAAGCTTAGGCTCTTGGTTGTCCTTGAATATTACCTTGGAGTGCCTTGGGCATCCCCAAGCTTAGGCTCTTGCCACTCCTTATTCCATAGTCCATCGAATCTTTACCCAAAACTTGAAAACTTCACAACACAAAACTTAACAGAAAACTCGTAAGCTCCGTTAGTATGAGAAAATAAATCACCACTTAGGTACTGTTATGAACTCATTCTAAATTCATATTGGTGTAATATCTACTGTATTCCAACTTATCTATGGTTTATAACCTCCGAAACTACTCATAGATACATCAACATAAGCAAACAACACATAGAAAACAGAATCTGTCAAAAACAGAACAGTCTGTAGTAATATGTAACAAACACATACTTATTGAACTCCAAAAATCCTACAAAATTAGGAAGTCCTAATAAATACGTGTACCAATCTAGAGAAAAAATAATCGGATCAAAATCACGTTTCTGTGAATTATCAAAACTAATTTACTGGGCGCAAAAGTTTATGATTTTCAGCAGGATCAACACAACTATCACCGTAAGCTATCCTAAAGGTCTTACTTGGCACTTGATTGAAACAAAAGCTATAAAACATGATTACTACAGTAGCATAATCATGTGAGCACACAAAAATAGTAGGGATAAATATTGGGTTGTCTCCCAACAAGCGCTTTTTCTTTAATGCCTTTTTAGCTAGGCATGATGATGACAATGATGCTCACATAAAAGATAAGAATTGAAACATAACGGGAGCATCATGAAGCATATGACTAGCACATTTAAGTCTAACCCACTTCCTATGCATAGGGATTTTGTTAGCAAACAACTTATTGGAACAATATCAACTAGCATAGGAAGGCAAAACAAGCATAGCTTCAAAATTTTCAACACATAGGGAGGAAACTTGATATTATTGCAATATGTAGAAGCATATGATCCTCCCTCATAATAATTTTCAGTAGCATCATGAATTAATTCAACAATATAACCAACACATAAAGCATTCTTTTCATGATCTACTTGCATAGAAATTTTACTACTCTCCACATAAGCAAATTTATTCTCATCAATAGTAGTGGGAGCAAACTCAACAAAATAACTATCATGTGAAGCATAATCCAATTGAAAACTAAAATCATGATGACAAGTTTCATGGTTATCATTATTCTTAAAAGCATACAAGTCATCACAATAATCATCATAGATGGCATCTTTGTTCTCATAATCAATTGGAACTTCTTCCGAAATAGTGGATTCATCACTAAATAAAGTCATGACCTCTCCAAATCTACTTTCATCAATATAATCATCATAAATAGGAGGCATGCTTTCATCATAATAAATATTCTCATCAAAACTTGGGGGACAAAAAATATCATCTTCATCAACCATAGCTTCCCCAAGCTTGTGGCATTGCATATCATTAGCATCATGGATGTTCAAGTAATTCATACTAACAACATTGCAATCATGCTCATCATACAAAGATCTAGTACCAAACATTTTAATGCATTCTTATTCTAGCAATAGCACAATTTTCCTTTCCATCATTCTCATGAAAGATATTAAAAAGATGAAGTGTATGAGGCAAACTCAATTCCATTTTTTGTAGTTTTATTTTATATACTAAACTAGTGATAAAACAAGAAACTAAAAGATTCCATTGCAAGATCAAAAGATATACCTTCAAGCACTCACCTCCCCGGCAACGGCGCCAGAAAAGAGCTTGATGTCTACTACACAACCTTCTTCTTGTAGGCGTTTTTGGGCCTCCAAGTGCAGAGGTTTGTAGGACAGTAGCAAATTTCCCCCAAGTGGATGACCTAAGGTTTATCAATCCATGGGAGGCATAGGATGAAGATGGTCTCTCTCAAACAACCCTGCAACCAAATAACAAAGAGTCTCTTGTGTCCCCAACACACCCAATACAATGGTAAATTGTATAGGTGCACTAGTTCGGTGAAGAGATGGTGATACAAGTGCAATATGGATGGTAGATATAGGTTTTTGTAATCTGAAAATATAAAAATAGCAAGGTAACTAATGATAAAAGTGAGCGTCAACGATATTGCAATGCTAGGAAACAAGGTCTAGGGTTCATACTTTCACTAGTGCAAGTTCTCTCAACAATAATAACATAACTAGATCATATAACTATCCCTCAACATGCAACAAAGAGTCACTCCAAAGTCACTAATAGCGGAGAACAAATGAAGAGATTATGGTAGGGTACGAAACCACCTCAAAGTTATCCTTTCTGCTCGATCTATTCAAGAGTCCGTAGTAAAATAACATGAAGCTATTCTTTCTGTTTGATCTATCATAGAGTTCGTACTAGAATAACACCTTAAGACACAAATCAACCAAAACCCTAATGTCACCTAGATACTCCATTGTCACCTCAAGTATCTGTGGGCATGATTATACGATATGCATCACACAATCTCAGATTCATCTATTCAACCAACACAAAGTACTTCAAAGAGTGCCCTAAAGTTTCTACCGGAGAGTCAAAACGAAAACATGTGCCAACCCCTATGCATAAGTTCATTGAACCCGCAAGTTGATCACCAAAATATACATCAAGTAGATCACGTGAATATCCCATTGTCACCACAGATAAGCATGGCAAGACATACATCAAGTGTTCTCAAATCCTTAAAGACTCAATCCGATAAAATAACTTCAAGAGGAAAACTCAATTCATCACAAGAGAGTAGAGGGGGATAAACATCATAAGATCCAACTATAATAGCAAAGCTCGCGATACATCAAGATCGTGCCATAGAGAGAACATGAGAGAGAGATCAAACACATAGCTACTGGTACATACCCTCAGCCCCGAGGGTGAACTACTCCCTCCTCGTCATGGAGAGCGTCGGGATGATGAAGATGGTCACCGGTGAGGGATCCCCCTCCGGCAGGGTGCCGGAACAGGGTCCCGATTGGTTTTTGGTGGCTAAAGAGGCTTGCAGCGGCGGAACTCCTGATGTATTGTTTCCCCGAAGGTTTTAAGGTATATGGACTTATATAGGCGAAAGAAGTCAGTCAGGGGAGCCACGAGGGGCCCACGAGGGTGGAGGGCACGCCCAGGGGATGCCCCCTGCCTCGTGACCTCCTCGAAGCTTCCCTGACTTCAGCTCCACGTCTCCTGGATCACGTTCGTTCCAAAAATCACGTTCCCGAAGGTTTCATTCCGTTTGGACTCCATTTAATATTCCTTTTCTTCGAAACACTGAAATAGGCAAGAAAACAACAATATGGGCTGGGCCTCCGGTTAATAGGTTAGTCCCAAAAATAATATAAAAGTGTATAATAAAGCCCATAAACATCCAAAACAGGTAATATAATAGTATGAAAGCTTCATAAATTATAGATACGTTGGAGACGTATCATAGTGATATACAACAGGTACTTACATCAGCACTGGAGCACAGAGAATTCCCGCAAGATACTTTCCTCGAATACGATCCCAGTGCAGAAAATCTTCTATCCATTAAGCTTATTTTCTAAAAGAGAGATGGATAAGAAACATGTAGAAAATATGATCAGAATGCTATAAAATTTCATGATGCGAGGATACACACACGCTTCTTAGAATGGAGTTGACATATTTTTGCTGGACTGGAGAGGACTAGTTCTTTGGCCACTGGAATCTGCTTATTATCAGTAGGAGTTGGGTTTCTCTGTGCTAGAGCAGTATCTATGAAATCTGGAGTTGGTTTACTATCTCCTGGCATTTGGATCTTTTGGAAAGACCTTGTTTGTAACCCTTTAGATTCTAACATAGCCGTCTTCCCCTTGCATGCCTTATATAAAAGAATGGTGCTTCAATTATAAAACATGCTACAACAGAGATATGGAATAGGTACTGAAGAATAGAAAGGCATGACATATTGACATGTATTCCCTCCATCCGGAAATAAATGAGTGGGTCTAGGCGTATTTCAGTTCTAGATACATCCATTTTTATCCATTTTTGTGACATGTAATCTGGACGGGGGGAGTATGATGTAAGAGCTAGGGATACGACAGGACAACAGTGTAAAAAAACACTAGTTGAATGTAAAACGTCATGCTAGCGGAATACATACAGAAAAACACTAAGGCAACATATGCGTGTATGATTGGGAAACTAAGATGACATTGCAACAGACCACTAGAACATCATTTCAATGTAAAAAAATATGGTATGGTAGACAGATGAAGCACATACTGATGAATAACAGTGCATAAGATATTCAGAAGCATGATGTCCAAACTAAGCAGATGGCATTGCGATAGAGTAGAATGACAGTACTTGAATTTGAAAACATGCTATCATGAATGGAATAGGTACTGAAAAACAGGAAGGCATGACATATTTACATGCATGATAGGCAGGCTAAGCACATGCCATTGCAACAAGGTAGATGCACTCCAGGACATTATATGCATGTTGTGCCCATATCACAGGCCAAGTTAGAGCAAGGACCTTGTGGGATGAATAGGATTCATCATCGTTCTACAGGTCTTCTGAAGAACTGCCTTTACATGTTCCGTCATATTGGGTATCATTGACGTCAAGTTTGTTGGTCGTTACATTGCTCCGTGAGGTTCTTGTGGATAAATCAGTGTGTGCAATTATATCTAACATGCGTGGAAGACAACTAGTAGTTAGATTTATGTAATGAGTGCCAGTAGGAGATGACATAAATAGTAGGATTGGGGTTAACTCGCAGCAACAGGTCCCAAAAACTAAAGGAGAACACAGATGAAAGCTACAGAATATGTATCGTTTATATCAAGATTAACTAGATGGCACACAAAAGTATTAAAGAGCAACATAGGTAATAATAGAAGTGGTATAATACTATAATCACCAGCCTGTGGGATAGCATTGGTTGATGGATGATAACTATGGAACAACGTAATCTAAAGAACAAGTCTCTTAGCTGAACTATGGAACAATGTTAACTCCTAAACAAGACCCGTAAGAGATCAGCATGAATATACAGTGAAATGTGATAATCTATTTTCCATGCTTAGATGAATAACAAAGCCATAAATGTTGCACACAAGTATGATGAGGGTACAACCTATCTGGCCACCATCCATAGGAGTGAGCATCATGTGCTGACTTGTTGATGGCCCTGCAGTTGTTGTGGCTGTCCATGTCGGGCACGCGCATTCGATGCAGGGAACTGTTTGTGGGGACTATAGCTTCCTTCTGGTGTATGCTCCCTTTGTTGGAGCAGCCGCGGTGAGTCGTAAGACGGTGTGGCTGAAGATGCAGAAAACACATAATGTTAAGACCGACACATATTTCTGATATGAAGAAATACCATAAGAGATCAACATTAAGGTACGAGAGTGGTCACACATCTCTTAACTGAATACTAAATTGGGGTCACACGATTTTATTTTATTTTGGTACTGTCCGATCTACACCTGATGGCTTGATGGCCGTCTTGTGCCTCCTGGCTGACACTGTTTAGAATCTTCCCCGAAGAGCCAGTGACCACCGGCAGAGCAGCCTGCCTCTGATGTCCGTGGCCGCGAGAGCTCCGACCAAAACCCCGCTCCCCGCCCCACCGCACTGCCGTGGTTGCGCCACCCCCAACCTATCCATAAAGACTCACCGTCATCCAGATCTGGCGGCGGCAGTACCTTCAACCCACGCAACTCTAAGATAGCCATCTAAGCACTTCTTCTGCGGTGACTTGTGCTCCCGCACCCTTACGTTAGACACCAGCCAATCAATAGCCTAGGAGCTCTGCCGCCTCGAGGGGTGTTGCTTCCCATTGAGAATCGATTGGCCCAGAATAAAAATTCAGACAACTGACGCCTAAATAAAGTGATTTGAGATGAGGGTATGACCTATCTTGTGGCCCGGTGAAGTAGGCAGCTCTAGCTGCCGAGTCGGAGAGGCCGACGTGGATGTGGTGGCTACCGGCGGCAGGAAAGCAGAGATGTCGCGATTATCAAGTTTCCTCTCTTTATGTTGAAAGTCTTGAAGTTTTGCTTGTTTTGCCTTCCTATGCTAGTTGATTCTTGTTCCCATAAGTGGTTTGCTCACAAAATCCCTATGCATAGGAAGTGGGGGAGGCTTAAATGTGCTAGTCATATGCTTCATGATGCTCTCTTTGTGTTTCAATTCTTTACTTTTATGTGAGCATCATTGAGATCATCATGCCTAGCTTAAAAGGCATTAAAGAAAAGCGCTTGTTGGGAGACAAATTGTAAGTGCATCTAGTGCCACCCCTAGTTGGTTTTGGAGTATTGACAACAAAGTTGGTTGAGGGACTAATGCGTTTGTGAGAATTGCAGGATAACGCAGGAAGTGTCCCTCATTGATTTGGTTTACCTACCGGAGATGACCCCTAAAAATGTATGAAGACATTGAAGACAATGGTGGTATGTGAAGATATTCATATTGAAGACTATGACATGAGAAGACATTGAGTGGAGACTATGGAGCGCGAAGACTGTGTGATTTCGTTGTTTCCCGTTCTTCTTTGTTGAGTCATAGGAACCACCGTACTGTTAAGTGGGGTCCAAGTGAACTAAGTCAGAATGACTGAAGTGATGCTCAACCCAAATCCTATGTCTTCGAGCGAAGACAATGAGAGCAAATCTTATCCAGAGCTGGATGAGTCAGCTTTGCTTGTAGCCCAAGTAAAGTTGCCGTGTGTGTTTGAAATCTGACCGTTGGAACACGTGTCAGTTCCTTAGTGACCCAGGGTCATTTCGGACATATCAGGTCGGGTTGCCCAGTGGCTATAAATAGCCCACCCCCTACACCATAAATTGGTGGCTGCTCAGAGTTAGTGCACGGCTTTTGTCGTTTGAGAGCAACCCACCTCGAAGCCTTTGAGAGAGAGAAATCCTTGCGAGGACCAAGCCCAAACACCCATAGCCAAAGAGTGTTAGGCATCACTGAAGTCTTTCTGTCTGTGTGACCTGAAGACTTATTACACTTGAGGACTGTGAATCCTCCAGCCGGTTAGGCATCGCGTTCTGAGCATCCAGGAGTCATTGTGGATTGCCGGTGAATGAAGTCTGTGAAGGTTCGGAAGACTACCTTGACTTACCAGAGTGATTGGGCGAGGACTGGGTGTCCTTAGCTCAAGGGGTATAAGGTGAAGACACGGTCTTCTGAGTTGAATCTCAGCCTCCCTAACCAGATGTACAGTTGTCACAGCAACTGGAACTAGTCCAACAAATCTTGTGTCTTCAACAAGTGACTGGTTCTATCCCTTCCCATCCTTTACTTAGAGTTTGTCTTTGTGAAGTCATTGCCTATCCGTCGTACCTGTTTGACTTCATTGCTTGACTACTATCGTTGATTGGCTTCATACCATCTTCCATCCTGATCCTTACTACTTAGCTGCTATTAGTCATGTACTTTCACGTCATTGCATACTTGACTATGGTTTGCTTATTGTAGTTTATCTTCCGCTGCATATCTATTAGGTCATTTCTATTGTCTGTCTTCGAAACTTCCAAGTTTTGAAGACTTTTATAAAAATCGCCTATTCACCCCCCTCTAGTCGATAGTAGCACTTTCAATTGGTATCAGAGCAAAGTACTCCCTTGTTCTGTGTGATTCGGTTTAACCACATGGAGTTTTAGCTATGTCGACTGCAGGGATAATCAAAGTCTCCACTGCTTGCCCCGTGTTCGATGGAACTGAATATCCCTACTGGAAGAATAAGATGCGAATGCATCTTGAAGCCATTGATGTCGACCTCTGGTATGTCGTCAAGAACGGCGTTCCCAAAACTGGTGAAGGTGTCACCCCTACTGATGTCAAGAAGTTCATTCAACTAGACTCTACTGCCAAGAACATTATCTGTGGTCATCTGACCAAAGGACAGTATGGCCGTGTGAGTGCTCTGGAAACATCGAAGCTAGTCTAGGACTGGATATCCAAGGTCAACGAAGGCGTCTCAACCCAGAGAGATCAAAGGATCAGTGTTCTTCGCAACCTCTTCAACCGCTTCAAGAGAAACGACAATGAAAATGTCCAGCTCACGTTCGATCGCCTCACTGACATCACAAATGAGCTTCAAGCTCTCGGCGCAACTGAGATTACCAAGCATGAAATCGTCAAGACACTACTGAGATCGCTTGACAGCTCCTTTGACACCCTTGCCCTCATGATACAAGAATGTCCTGACTTCAAGACACTCGATCCGTCTGATATACTTAAGAGGCTCAACTCAACACACATGAGTTCCAGCTTTCTGAGAAAATAGATATCTATGGTCCCAACTATGGCTGAACTCGCGCTTTGAAGGCAAAAGCTGTTTCCTCATCTGAAGAAGAATCTGACTGCAGTTCTGATGATCCTGAAGACATTGGAAAGGAACTTGCTATTCTTGTGAAGAAATTCCAGAAGTTTACTAAGAAGAAAGGCTTCAGAAAGTCTTCACGATCCAGCTCAAGAAATGATGAAGCTTCCACTCATGACCACAAGAAGAGAACATGTCACAAGTGCAAGAAACCCGGACACTATATCTCTGAGTGTCCACAGTGGGACAATGAGAAGAAGAAGAAGAAGAGCAAGGAATATGATTCTGATTACAAGAAGAAGAAATCTTCAAAGTCTTCTTCCATGTCCTCATCAAGGTCTTCATCTCATAAGAAGAGTTCATTTGGCAAGGCTCGTGCTTTTGTTGGCAAGGAAATGGATTCAGAAGAGGAGTCTGCTTCTGAGGAGGCGGAGGTGGAGTCTGGAGAGGAGTCCGACCCTGGCATTGCTAGTCTGGCTCTAGCCACAGCCTATGTTACCAAGTCCATCTTCAACACTGAAGACAATGACTTCCACACCAACGCTAAAGCTAATGATGAAGACGATCCTACTCCCACCTACTGCTTCATGGCACGTGGTGCCAAGGTAAAATCACGTGATGCTTACTTTCAAACATCAAGTCAAGATAACTCTGATTGTGAATCCAAACCCAGCTACAAAACACTTGCTGAAATTGCAACTGAACAACAAAAAGCTATGGAACATACTCAAAAACTGTTAGATAAAAGCGATGACCTGTTGGACACGGAAATGACACGTTCATGGTCCTTAGCTGAAGATATAAAAAATCTTCATGCTAAGTACCAAGAAGTTGAAAGTCGTCATGAAACGCTCTCAACCACTTATGAAAAGCTCTCCTATGATTATCTTCAAAGGAAGGAAGAGCTTGAGAAATTGAGAGCGGCTCATGAAGATCTTCAAAAAGAGAATGAGTCACTTCGCGCTCAACAGATCAGTCCCGCTCAGGATGAATTTGAACCACCATGGTCTAAAATGCATTGAGCGTGATAATGCTACATCTGTTGCTGAATGTTCCACTGCTGCTACTGTTTCATTGTCTTCACCTACTGATGTGGTTGCTAACCCCTCTGCGGAGGATACCACTACTATTGATGATGAAAATGCTAGGTTGAAGACATTTCTTGAAACAGGGATGTGTAAAAGTCTGAAAGGACATCAGACACTCTGCGATGTCCTCAAAAAGCAGATTCTGAATCGAAACCCTAGGAAAGAGGGTGTTGGGTTCGAGAAGAAAATGAATGTTGATGGCTCCTACTGGAAGCCTGAGCAGTACCCCAAAACCATATGGGTTGCTGCAAAGGAACCTTCAGTGGATCCATCCACCTTATCTGGCTTTACCTGTGCTAATCCTATTATCATTGATGAATCCTTTGATGCAACCTATAGGCTGTTCAAGAATCAGAATGGTGAAGTGTTTGCCAGGTATATTGGTACTAACTGCAGGAATGGACCACCTATGAAGAAGATCTGGGTACCTAAGCAGTACATTGAGAATCTTCCTGTGAATGTCGTCATCACACCACCAAGGAAGAAGACAAACCCCAGACCTATGGCTTCATATGGCCCAAAGGCTTCATATAGATACAGGACTCACCTGATTCACCCTAACGCCAATGTTTTGCAGGGAAATCATACTCAGACTTATGAATATGAGCGTGTGTCTTCGAACCTCTATGTTCATAGAACTAAGAACTTTTCTGCTTATTCATATGAGTATCATTCATCTCCTGCAAGGCTATTTGCTAGGGCTCCAAAGCCAAAATTCTCAGATGCTGCACTTAGACTCATTGCTTCTAAGCCACCCCTGAAAATGTGGGTGGTGAAGAAGAATTAACTTTCTTTTGCAGAGAAAGGTCTCCAGCCTGCAATCAATGGCGTCCGATGCTATTGCTGGGGACCTAAAACACATTATGGACGCATGACAATATGTCTTACTATATTTTTTACATCTGAATCTCTTACCAGTCATACTATGAGTCCTAATCTTGATCTAAGCTGTGACAATCCTTGTGTGTGTCAAATGCTTATGCTTCACAACACTCTTTGTGAAGCCTATCCTCCTACCTGCACTGTAGGGTATGTCACCAAAAGCTTCAGAATGGATTATGGACAGTGGATGCACAAATCATATGACTGGTGATCGAAGTCTTCTCATGGACTCAACCTTACATCCATCCGACAAGAGTCACATCACATTTGCTGACACTGGTAAAAGCAAGGTATTGGGTCTAGGTAGAGTTGCAATATCAAAGGATCAACACATGGATAAAGTGATGCTTGTTGAATCCCTTGGTTTCAACTTAATGTCTGTCTCAATGCTTTGCGACTTGAACATGATTGTGTTATTCGGAAAATATCGTTGTCTTGTACTAATGGAATCTGACAAGTCTCTAGTCTTTGAAGGGTATAGAAAAGATGATCTATACATGGTAGATTTCTCAGCAGGTCCACAGCTTGCCGTATGTCTTCTCACAAAAGCTTCAAAATGCTGGCTCTGGCATCGAAGGCTGGGGCATGCTGGCATGAGGAACTTACACTCAGTCGTCAAAAAGAAGCATGTCATAGGCATCGAGGATGTCAAGTTCAAGAAGGATCATTTGTGTGGTGCTTGCGAAGCTGGAAAAATGACTAGGGCCAAGCACCCCTCGAAGACAATCATGACGATATCTCAACCCTTCGAGCTGTTACACATGGACTTATTTGGACCTACTCACTACTCCACCCTCACAACAACTGCATGTCCATATAGTTTTATCATTGTTGATGACTACTCAAGATACACATGGGTGCACATAATTCTCTACAAGACTGAAGTGCAAGATGTCTTCAGACGCTTCGCCAATCGAGCAATGAACAATTATGGTGTGAAGATCAAGCATATCAGAAGTGACAATGGCGCTGAATTCAAGAACACCGGACTTGATCTTTATCTGGATACAATGGGAATCACTCATGAGTTCTCTGCTCCGTACACACCTCAGCAAAATGGCATCGTTGAGCGCAAAAACAGAACCCTCATTGAGATGGCTCGAACAATGCTCGACGAATACAAGACACTAAGAAAGTTTTGGCCTGAAGCTATTGATACAGCATGTCACGTCATCAACCGTGTCTACATCCATAAGCTTCTGAACAAAACATCCTATGAGCCCCTTACTGGCAAGAAGCCAAATGTCAGTTACTTCAGAGTATTTGGAGCTAGATGCTGGATCAAGGATCCCCATCACAAGTCAAAATTTGCACCTAAAGCTCACGAAGGCTTCATGCTTGGCTATGGAAAGGACTCGCACTCCTACAGAGTCTTCAACCTCTATCTCTACAAAATCGTCGAAACTGTGGACGTGCGATTTGATGAAACAAATGGTTCACAAAGAGAACTCCTGCCAAGTACACTAGATGAAGCTCCGCCCAGCAAATCTATCAAGCTGATGGGAACTGGTGAAATCATGCCTTCTGAAGCATAGCCTGAAGAGGAACTTATCATTTCTGCACCTAACCAACCTGAAGACAATGCTCAGACCGAAGATAATCCTCCCAATGATGACAATGATCAGCAAGAGCAAAGTCTTCGTCCAGTTCATCCTCGAGTTGCAAATGAAGTTCAAATTGAGAAGATAATTGATAGCATCAATGCACCTGGTCCACTCACTCGCTCAAGAGCAACACAGTAAGCAAATTTCTGTGGGCACTTTTCGTTTGTATCAATATCAGAACCCAAGAAAGTTGTTGAAGCCTTTATGGAACCTGAATGGATTCCAGCTATGCAAGAAGAACTTCAACAGTTCAAGCCGAACAACGTTTGGGAACTTGTCAAGCGACCTGACCCTCGCAAGCATAACATTATTGGCACAAAATGGATATATCGAAACAAGCAAGATGAACATGGTCAAGTCGTCAGAAACAAAGCACGTCTTGTGGCTCAAGGATATACTCAAGTTGAAGGAATTGACTTCGATGAAACATTTGCTCATGTTGCTAGGCTTGAAGCTATTCGCATACTGCTAGCCTGTGACGCCCCGGATTCAATCGTACACTAATCATACACGCAAATGTGTACGATCAAGATCAGGGACTCACGGGAAGATATCACAACACAACTCTAGACACAAATTAAAATAATACAAGCTTTATATTACAAGCCAGGGGCCGCGAGGTCTCGAATACATTGCTCGATACACAAGAGTCAGCGGAAGCAACAATATCTGAGTACAGACATAAGTTAAACAAGGGTGCCTTAAGAAGGCTAGCACAAAAGCAACAACGATCGAAGAGGCAAGGCCTCCTGCCTGGGACCTCCTAACTACTCCTGGTCGTCAGCGGTCTCCACGTAGTAGCATCCATCGGCGGTGGCATCTGGTTCCAAGGATCCACCATCTGGTTCCAAGGATCCACCATCTGGTTGCATCAACCGGAAAGAAGAAAGAAGGGGGAAAATGGGTAGCAAAGCAACCATGAGTACTCATCCAAAGTACTCGCAAGCATCAGATCTATACTAAGTATGCATTTGTATCAAATGGAAGGGTTGTATCTGTGGACTGAACTGCAGAATGCCAGAATAGAGGGGAAAGCCTAGCCTATCAAAGACTAGCATCTTCACGCAGCTCCGAGCATCTTGCAGCATGTAGAAGAGTAAAGAATAGCAGTTTATATTTAACAAGCATGTTGTAACATTAATGCCCAGAGATCCTTCCTCGACTCCCTGCGAGAAAGCAACCCCGGAGCCACATATCTTAAGTATCCATTTGTAGTTGTATAAGATCAGGATATAAGTCTGAACGTCCGTTACCGTGGACACGGCTATTAATAGATAATCTTCCCTGCAGGGGTGCACCACGTTTTCCAACACGCTCGATCACTCTGGCCGGACACACCTTTCTGGGGTCAATACCCGGCCTCGGAAGATCAACACGTCGCAGCCCTACCTAGGCTCAGCAGAGAGGTCCCCGCTGGTCTACCTCCTAAGCACTCCGGGGGCTGGGCCCATCGCCCGTTGCACTCCAGGTCGTTGCGAGCAGGGCGGACCAGGCTCCACCACTACAGGATGGTGTCGGCCCAGCCGTGCCGCACTGCTGAACTGGATGTCTGACAAAGCTTCGGCTGATAATGCAACGTCGAGGCCCATAACTATTCTCACGTGGTGGTTGGTGCGTAAAGGCCAGAGGCCAACTCAGAACAAATACCCAAACCATAGTGTATTATTAGCTTGCGGAGACGAGCAGAGACTCACGATCGAAAGTGACCCCGTCGCCCCAACTCGTGGACTTACAACAAGGGCCTAGAATGCCCGGCCGTGCCACGTAACCATCTTGCGGGTGCTCTCCGGGCCCGCCCGACTTCCACCAAGGTCTCAATTAAAGTCATTGTAACCGTGTGTCCAGACATCAAGGGGAAAACCCGAGGAATCACCCCCGGTGGATTCCACTCAATGTAATCATCAAGGTGAACGGAAGAGGGATCACCCTCGAGGTTCACACTTGAGGTGTTGAACGACAGAGCCGTATCGGGAATGGTGAAAGAGGAAATCACCCTCGATGACCATGACCGAATAGCTACACTACAGAATTATCATCAGGAGTTCGTTATGAGGGATCACCCTCGGCACTCGATAGTAGCTCTACAGAGTCGAGCAACTAAAGGGGGCGTAATGTGATGTGAGGTGTCCGGCTCTGGTCGTCGATCACGCTGATCGAGTCATCGATGATGAAGCAGGGGCAACAAGGACAAGTACTGGGGCTCACTGATGGATCACTAACCAACCTATACTAAGCAGTTTAGGATAAGCAGGTAGGTAACAATAAGCAGGTACAAAAGCAGGCTATGCATCAGAATAGGAGCAAACAATAACAATAGCAAAATCTAATGCAAGCATGAGAATATAGAATGGGCGATATCGGAATGATCAAAGGGGGGGGGCTTGCCTGGTTGCTCGGGCGAGAAGGAGGGTCGTCGTCGACGTAGTCGATCACAGGGGCATCAACAGCGGTCTCGAGGTCTACCGGAGAGAAGAGGGGGAAGAAACAGTAAATACATAGCAGGCAAGTGCATAACAAGACAATAAGCGAGGCTAGAAGTGTTCTAACGCAGCGCTAGGCGGTACTGGCGAAGGGGGAAATATCCGGGAAAGTTTTCCCGGTTCCGGACGTCTGTCAGATAGATGAACCGGAGAGGAAAAGTTGCATGTTTGCTATGCTAGGGATGGGTGGCAGATGAACGGACAGCGTATCCGGATTCGTCTCGTCGTTCTGAGCAACTTTCATGTATAAAACTTTTTCATCCGAGTTATGAATTATTTTATATGATTTTATAAAGAATTAAACATTTTCTGGATTATTATTATTTAGCTAATTCGAAAAAGAATTATTGTGTCATCATGATGTCAGCATGACATCAGCGGTCAAAGTTGACCGTTGACCAGTCAAACTGACGCGTGGGTCCCGTTTGTCATAGGCTCAGAGTAATTAAACAAGATTAATTAGTTTTAACTAAAAGATTAGATTAACTAATTTTAATTAGTTTAGTTAAACATAATTAATTAAGTAATTAATTAATTAATTAATTAATAGTTTTAATATATATATATGTCTTTCTTTCTCCTTTTTTTAAACGTTCAGGGGCTGGGCCCCTCGTGTCATAGGCCTAGAAGGCCTAACGGGCGCGGTCTCAGGCACGGTTGCGGGCGTCCGATGGGGCGGCAAGCCCGGGCGCGGGCGACGGACAGGGGGGTGCGGGGCAGGCGACGCAGCCGGGGCGGGCGAGCGACGCCGGCAGCGGTGAGGTCAGGCGAGGCCAGAGGCGCAGCGTGGCCACAGGCACAGGCGGACGGGCATGCACGGGGTGTGGTCAGCGCGAGCGCGCGAGGAAGAGAGGAGGAGGGGAAACTCAGAGGGAGGGCACACGGTGGCCCGGCGATGGGGTTAATAGCAGCAGACGGCGCCGGCGTTGAAGAAGACAACGGCGAATGGCGACGAGGGGGACGGGGTCGGCGACGTCGTCGTCGGGCGTGGTCGTGCTTGAGGGTGAGCGGAGACGGGGACAGCCCGAGGCGGTCGGCCTACTGGAGGCGAAGCTGCAGGCGCACGGGGGCGGGGGGGGGGGGGCTCCATGGCCGGCGGTTCAGGCGCGGCGTCGGGGAGGTTCGACGCGAGGGCGAGGAGGCATCGGCGTTGAAGGAGCCCGACGTCGCTGGGGTGGGCGCCGGCGTTGAGGGGTGGGAAGGCGCAGTCGCCGGGGAGAGGCGGCGGGGTCGGGACGAGGCCGACGGTGGCGATGGGATCGGGGCGTTGAGCTGGGGAGCTCCCGATCCAGATCGCGCGATGGGGGGGGGTATGGGGATCGTGGGGAGAGGGGTTAGGGTTCGGTGTGGACCGGGAGGGGGTTAAGCGGAGTGGGGGTGGGCCGGCCTAGTCGGCCTGGTGGCCAGCTGGGCCGGTTGGCCCAGTGGGGGGGCTTTTCTTTTCTTTTTTTTAAAGAAAACTTCTTTGTTTTCTTTCAATTTCAAAAGGAAAAACAGTTTTATAAAATACAAAGTTTGAACCTAAATTAGTATTATAATTTAGACCACTGCCACCATTAGTTTGGTAGTTAAATAAATTAGCTCAACATTTTTTTGAAAACAAAAAGGCATTTAAACAACGTTTTAACCATTGTTTTTAATTTGTTTAGGGCATTTAAACACTTTGCAAAAATGTTGGTTCACCACCAATATTGCCAAAAGGACATTTGCCACATGATGAACATTTTAGTTTTCATGTTTGGCAATTTGAATTTTGGACTGTGATTTGAATTTGAATTTGGATTGCAATTTGGATCAATCGAGGATTCGCAACAGTAAGAGTTGTGACGTGGCACTATGAACTTGGGATTACTGTAGCTTAATTATCCGGGCGTCACAATTCTCCTCCACTACAAGAAATCTCGTCCCGAGATTTAAGGGGTGGAGTAAGGGGGAAAGACTCGGGAAGGACGGAGCTCAACGGAAGATAGGTACCTGGGGGCTACCTGGGTGAACGTGGCATAGAGGCATCTCTCGAGTTGAAATTCAAGAAAGTCATCGAGAGCAAGGTAAGGAGGAGCAATAAGAAGCTTCAAGCGGATGGACAATCGTTCGATGTCTGAAACAGAGTGTGAAAGGGGTCCAACGCATTGAAAATAAGTATTGCATCTGATAGTAGAACAGATCAAAAGAAGGTGGCTCGTGAATTACATACGAAGCCAAGCGTGAGGAACAATGTAGGAAGACAGGGATGTACAGGAGAGTCAGGTTTCGTTCCTGGGACCTGTGGGTTATGGGCCCACCATGTGGGTTAAAAGCAAGAAGGCATTACATTTTGCACGGTCATGACAGCAAGGCAGGTCAGAGGACAACTTGTCAGTTATATTGGCAACAACGTTGGTACCAAGGGCGAGGGACAAAGAGAACCATTTTCCTGCTCGTTAAAACGAGGCGGACCAATAGGCGTCCATCGGTGGCTACCGGAATGTCATCATCAATAGTAACAAGGTCTTACTGACAGAGTTTGTACACCAAGGTGTTTATATAAGCAGCAAGTTATCACTGCTCAGATATATTAGTTTATAAGAAAGGTTAAACAAAACAATGGAAGGGGAAAGTGTAGACTCGAATCAGTTATCGGTGTTCTCGAGTGTCCAAATACTCAGAACCCGTGTAAAATTGGAATCGGCGAGAAATAATAGTTGATCAAGAACTCATAAGAAGTTATGTAGTTCCATGATATTCTCGAGATACCAGAGGGTAACACTCAGCGGTATATCAACGTAGAGGTTGAACAGGTGAAACGATCTAAAGAATACAAGTACTTTAACTTGTCCGATAAATGGATCAGACAAGAACAATATGGTTGGAACCACGATTGCAAATGAGCAAACATAGATACAAGATGGACTTATCACAAGTGGATTATTATTATAACAAGAAGCTTCCATGATAAGTTCCACATCGGGTATGTGGGCATGAACACAAAGGTTCAAGGTCGACTCCCACTTCTCTAATGCACAACTTTTCATTTACTTCTCGTCTTTGACAAAGTTGTAGGATTGAAAATTTATCCGAAGAAACACCAGTAGATATAACTCGCATAATCTTCGGGTTCACACAGATTAGGGAAGGCGTAGGCTCAACCCACTGCGGCATTTTAGGAACATATACCACAAACTTCACGAGTAAATAACTCAAGCCTAGAAGTAGAGTATGCTTAACAAGAGCGGGGGATACAATTTATCAAAAGCATTATGTATCCGAGGAAAGGATCACAAGGTTACTGACAAAATTCACAAATGATCTGGTGGTCCACAAGGGATCTGATGTGAGCAACGATACTCAACCAGAAGAAGAAAGAATGCAAGGAGGTCAGATTATAGAAGCAACTGACTAATTCAGAGTTCAAAAGCAAAGGCATTACGATTTCCAAAATCAAGGGATCAGAAGCAAACGCTCTGACCAAGGATGGTTAAGTTGAATAGACTTAGGGCACAATCGATGGCAATCTGATTGGCCGAGAACCAGCTCATGTTCGGAAAGACGTCTGAGCCGGAAAGATAATCTATAAGGATCAACTGATGATTGCGACACAGACATATCAAATCGAAAGACTCAAGATAATAATGACAAAGGACGTCAATGGATACTGCTAGGCACATGGAATAAACCAGAGTGTAAGCAGGTAAGACCTACTAGAGCAATAGGCGGTAGAGGTTATCGAAAGCTCGGATTGTATTAAAAAGTATCTTATGAAGCATAAGAATAACTAGGGATGAATGGATACTCGATAAGAGCGAGTAATTATCCGTAGGGGTATTGATGTGGCAAGGACTGCAGGGCAGCAAACATAAAGGATCCTCGGAACATCGAATAGTATTTCAGGACATCTTGTAATAACAAGAGCAACTGGGGATGAAGGTATGAACGACAACGTAGGTAGTTACGCATAAGGATTTATTGGTGATAGGGATTGCAACGACGAAGGGCACAAGGGTCTCGAGAAAACTTCGGAGAGTATCTTCAAAATCTTCAGGTGCACCAAGCAATCATCTGGAGTGAGGGGCTCTCCGGGAGCAAGTATTTACGAGATCCTGGAGTTAGAGTAAACAAAATCATTTAACCCGAATAGAGGAGAGATTAGAGTCCCAGAGTATAGACGAGGAGTAAAAGATCCTAATACCACCCAATGGTGACGTGGGCTCGTAAGCCACACAGCCATGTTAGTAAATCAGTTTTTCAAAGACTAGACTCAACTTCGGCGAAGGAGTTGGAAAGGGGAATCCTACAGGCAGTCGGCTCTGATACCAACTTCTGACGCCCCCGATTCAATCGTACACTAATCATACACGCAAATGTGTACGATCAATATCTGGGACTCACGGGAAGATATCACAACACAACTCTAGACACAAATTAAAATAATACAAGCTTTATATTACAAGTCAGGGGCCGCGAGGTCTCGAATACATAGCTCGATACACAAGAGTCAGCGGAAGCAACAATATCTGAGTACAGACATAAGTTAAACAAGGGTGCCTTAAGAAGGCTAGCACAAAAGCAACAACGATCGAAGAGGCAAGGCCTCCTGCCTGGGACCTCCTAACTACTCCTGGTCGTCGGCGGTCTCCACGTAGCAGCATCCATCGGCGGTGGCATCTGGCTCCAGGGATCCACCATCTGGTTGCATCAACCGGAAAGAAGAAAGAAGGGGGAAAAGGGGTAGCAAAGCAACCGTGAGTACTCATCCAAAGTACTCGCAAGCATCAGATCTATACTAAGTATGCATTGGTATCAAATGGAAGGGTTGTATCTGTGGACTGAACTGCAGAATGCCAGAATAGAGGGGAAAGCCTAGCCTATCGAAGACTAGCATCTTCACGCAGCTCTGAGCATCTTGCAGCATGTAGAAGAGTAAAGAATAGCAGTTTATATTTAACAAGCATGTTGTAACATTAATGCCCAGAGATCCTTCCTCGACTCCCTGCGAGAAAGCAATTCCGGAGCCACATATCTTAAGTATCCATTTGTAGTTGTATAAGATCAGGATATAAGTCTGAACGTCCGTTACCGTGGACACGGCTATTAATAGATAATCTTCCCTGCAGGGGTGCACCACGTTTTCCAACACGCTCGATCACTCTGGCCGGACACACCTTTCTGGGGTCAATTCCCGGCCTCGGAAGATCAACACGTCGCAGCCCTACCTAGGCTCAGCAGAGAGGTCCCCGCTGGTCTACCTCCTAAGCACTCCGGGGGCTGGGCCCATCGCCCGTTGCACTCCAGGTCATTGCGAGCAGGGCGGACCAGGCTCCACCACTACAGGATGGTGCCGGCCCAGCCGTGCCGCACTGCTGAACTGGACGTCTGACAAAGCTTCGGCTGATAATGCGACGTCGAGGCCCATAACTATTCTCACGTGGTGGTTGGTGCGTAAAGGCCAGAGGCCAACTCAGAACAAATACCCAAACCATAGTGTATTATTAGCTTGCGGAGACGAGCAGAGACTCACGATCGTAAGTGACCCCGTCGCCCCAACTCGTGGACTTACAACAAGGGCCTAGAATGCCCGGCCGTGCCACGTAACCATCTTGCGGGTGCTCTCCGGGCCCGCCCGACTTCCACCAAGGTCTCAATTAAAGTCATTGTAACCTGTGTCCAGACATCAAGGGGAAAACCCGAGGAATCACCCCCGGTGGATTCCACTCAATGTAATCATCAAGGTGAACGAAAGAGGGATCACCCTCGAGGTTCACACTTGAGGTGTTGAACGACAGAGCCGTATCGGGAATGGTGAAAGAGGAAATCACCCTCGATGACCATGACCGAATAGCTACACTACAGAATTATCATCAGGAGTTCGTGATGAGGGATCACCCTCGGCACTCGATAGTAGCTCTACAGAGTCGAGTAACTAAAGGGGGCGTAATGTGATGTGAGGTGTCCGGCTCTGGTCGTCGATCACGCTGATCGAGTCATCGATGATGAAGCAGGGGCAACAAGGACAAGTACTGGGGCTCACTGATGGATCACTAACCAACCTATACTAAGCAGTTTAGGATAAGCAGGTAGGTAACAATAAGCAGGTACAAAAGCAGGCTATGCATCAGAATAGGAGCAAACAATAACAGTAGCAAAATCTAATGCAAGCATGAGAATATAGAATGGGCGATATCGGAATGATCAAAGGGGGGGCTTGCCTGGTTGCTCGGGCGAGAAGGAGGGTCGTCGTCAACGTAGTCGATCACAGGAGCATCAACAGCGGTCTCGAGGTCTACCGGAGAGAAGAGGGGGAAGAAACAGTAAATACATAGCAGGCAAGTGCATGACAAAACAATAAGCGGGGCTAGAAGTGTTCTAACGCAGCGCTAGGCGGTACTGGCGAAGGGGGAAATATCCGGGAAAGTTTTCCCGGTTCCGGACGTTTGTCAGATAGATGAACCGGAGAGAAAAAGTTGCATGTTTGCTATGCTAGGGATGGGTGGCAGACGAACGGACAGCGTATCCGGATTCGTCTCGTCGTTCTAAGCAACTTTCATGTATAAAACTTTTTCATCCGAGTTATGAATTATTTTATATGATTTTATAAAGAATTAAACATTTTCTGGGATTATTATTATTTAGCTAATTCGAAAAAGAATTACTGTGTCATCATGATGTCAGCATGACATCAGCGGTCAAAGTTGACCGTTGACCAGTCAAACTGACGCGTGGGTCCCGTTTGTCATAGGCTCAGAGTAATTAAACAAGGTTAATTAGTTTTAACTAAAAGATTAGATTAACTAATTTTAATAAGTTTAGTTAAACATAATTAATTAAGTAATTAATTAATTAATTAATAGTTTTAATATATATTTATTTCTTTCTTTCTCCTTTTTTAAAACGTTCAGGGGCTGGGCCCCTCGTGTCATAGGCCTAGAAGGCCTAACGGGCGCGGTGTTGGGCACGGTTGTGGGCGTCCGATGGGGCGGCAAGCCCGGGCGCGGGCGACGGACAGGGGGGTGCGGGGCAGGCGACACAGCCGGGGCGGGCGAGCGAAGCCGGCAGCGGTGAGGTCAGGCGAGGCCAGAGGCGCAGCGTGGCCATAGGCACAGGCGGACGGGCGTGCGCGCGGTGCGGTCAGCGCGAGCGCGCAAGGAAGAGAGGAGGGGAAACTCACAGGGAGGACACACGGTGGCCCGGCGATGGGGTTAGTAGCAGCAGACGGCGCCGGCGTTGAAGAAGACGGCGGCGAATGGCGACGAGGGGGACGGGGTCGGCGACGTCGTCGTCGGGCGTGGCCGTGCTTGAGGGTGAGCGGAGACGGGGACAGCGCGAGGCGGTCGGCCTGCTGGAGGCGAAGCTGCAGGCGCACGGG
>NC_057807.1:133521176-133525632 GCF_018294505.1 Triticum aestivum | reverse complement strand
GGGTTAAGCGGAGTGGGGGTGGGCCGGCCTAGTCGGCCTGGTGGCCAGCTGGGCCGGTTGGCCCAGTGGGGGGCTTTTCTTTTCTTTTTTTTAAAGAGAACTTCTTTGTTTTCTTTCAATTTCAAAAGGAAAAACAGTTTTATAAAATACAAAGCTTGAACCTAAATTAGTATTATAAATTAGACCACTGCCACCATTAGTTTGGTAGGTAAATAAATTAGCTCAGCATTTTTTTGAAAACAAAAAGGCATTTAAACAACATTTTAACCATTGTTTTTAATTTGTTTAGGGCATTTAAACACTTTGCAAAAATGTTGGTTCACCACCAATATTGCCAAAAGGACATTTGCCACATGATGAACATTTTAGTTTTCATGTTTGGCAATTTGAATTTTGGACTAAGATTTGAATTTGAATTTGGATTGCGATTTGGATTGCGATTTGGATCAATCGAGGATTGCGATTTGGATCAATCGAGGATCAATCGAGGATCAATCGAGGATTGCGATTTGGATCAATCGAGAATTTGAATTTGGATTGCGATTTGGACTAAGTTGTGATGTGGCACTAGTAACTTGGGATTACTGTAGCTTAATTATCCGGGCGTCACATAGCCTATGCTAACCACCACAACATCTTGCTATATCAAATGGATGTGAAGAGTGCATTCCTCAACGGCAAGATTGAAGAAGAAGTATATGTCGCTCAATCATCGAGCTTTGAAGATCCAAAACATCCTGATATGGTGTACAAGCTAAACAAAGCACTCTATGGCCTCAAACAAGCACACCGCGCTTGGTATGATACAATCAAAGACTTCTTGAAGAGCAAAGGCTTCAAACTTGGATCCCTCAATCCTACACTCTTCACTAAGACATATGATGGTGAACTGTTTGTGTGCCAAATATATGTGGATGACATTATCTTCGGCTGCACCAACCAGAAGTATACTGATGAGTTTGGATACATGATGCAAGAGCAATATCAGATGTCCATGATGGGTGAGCTGAAGTTCTTCCTTGGTCTTCAAATTCGTCAGCAAAGGAATGGCATCTTCATATCTCAAGAAAAATACCTCAAAGATTGCCTGAAGAAGTTTGGAATGGAAGACTGCAAAGGTTACACGACGCCAATGCCAGCCAAACATCATCTTGGTCCCGACGACAATGGTAAAGAGTTCGATCAAAAGGTATACCACTCCATGATTGGTTCTTTACTTTATCTATGTGCATCTAGGCCAGATATTATGCTTAGTGTTTGCATGTGTGCTCGATTCCAAGCGGCACCAAAGGAATCGCATCACTTAGATGTGAAGCGAATTCTTCGATATTTGGCTTACACCCCAACACTCGGATTATGGTATCCAAAAGGCTCAAAATTTGATTCGGTTGTTTTCTCGGATGCTGATTATGCTGGTGACAAGGTGGATCAAAAGTCTACATCAGGCACATGTCACTTTCTGGGTCGATCACTCGTCTGTTGGTCTTCAAAGAAGCAGAACTGTGTATCACTCTCAACTGCTGAATCTGAATACATTGCTGCTGGATCCTGTTGCGCTCAGCCTCTATGGATGAAGCAAACTCTCAAGGACTATGGCATCAATCTGAAACAAGTACCTCTCTTCTGCGACAATGAAAGTGCCATCAAGATTGCGAACAATCCAGTCCAGCACTCGAAGACAAAGCACATTGAAATTCGTCATCACTTTCTCAGAGATCATGTCATGAAGAAAGATATTGACATCACTCACGTCAACACTGAAGAGCAACTGGTAGATATCTTCACAAAGCCCTTGGATGAGAAAAGGTTTTGCAAGTTACGGTGTGAGCTAAATATCTTGGAATCCTCAAATGTCCTGTGATCAGACACACATCCTAACACTTATGCATGCTGATGACTTAGATGTGCAACACACGAAGTAATGTATATCTTCAATCAATGAAGACTTACACTCTAAGTGTGAATACATTAACGTGGAATATGACTTCGGAGTGCCACGATAATTGTGCACCGTGTCTGGGTCTAATACTTCCTATACGGTGGGTAACGCCACCACCAAATTTCTTGGTTTGAAGTGTTTCTCTCATGGCGTTATTTTGCAATGACTTCGCATTTGGTTTGTCTTCAGTTTCAATTTATCTTCATGATTTTCTTCACTATGATGATTTGATTGCTTTCTGATATATACATATACTAGTGTTCTGTCCTCTACAGCATTCACTTATAGCTATGTCTTCCTATTTGAATCTTTTGAACAAAGTGAATGTGATCGGACCCTAATCTTTCTATGCTTTCTATCTCAAACTCTATCTGTCCAAATCATATGCATTCTATTGAAACTGTTGAATGTCTTCTCTGCGTCCTAGTCAGCAGAAGACACAGAGACAAACATTAAGTCTGTTTTAAATGGCTCATCTTTATTTTCCATATCCGGAGAAGCCGGAACAACCATCCGACATGCCTGGCGGGCGTGGGAACGTGGGACAACTATGAGTATGTTGCATGCTTGCCACGTGCCCCTCAGATGTGAACTGCCAGGGGCACCTGCGTAATTGCGCAGTGCTGCACAGTTCCTTATAAATACATGTCCCCTGCGGTAAAGAAAACCTTCTTCCACCTCTCCACCTCGTCAAAACCCTAGCGCCACCGCTAGCTCTCGACGACGCCGGCGACGAAGCGCTTAGCTGCCGCGACTTCTCCGACGCCGTCCTCACGCTGACCGCGGACATCGTCCTCTCCGCCGTCGCCGTAGGTGTCCTCCGTCGCCAAGTTAGGGCACGGTGGATTGAACTACTTGGTCTCCTGTTCATCCATCTAGCAGTTCTTCGTGTGGTAAATATAACTCTATTTTTACTGCCTTTTTGATCTTCAAAGATTCATCCTATCTACCAAAAGTGGTTTCTGCCTATACAATGTTAGATCTATTCTGTCTGCATCTCATACTGCCTAGTCGATTCACTTAATCTTCATATCTAGTTTGATTCCTCACTTGTACTTATTCACGGATTCGTACAAATCTGGAACCAACTCTTTACATATAAGTGAATGTCTTCGCATCATGAGGTCAATGTCTTCAAACTGATTTATCTTCAAAATCTTCTGAGAATGCATATGAGCTCTTCCCCTTCCCTCGCATCTCTAATGCTGTCACAGGTACATGTCCGTAGGAGAATCCCTTGGTTCTCATAGTCTGCATTTGTTTGCAGAATTCTTACAGCATCACATTAACTCTCCTGAAGCCAGTTCCTGTTTGACCAGCAAGCGAAAGTCTTTCAAGCCTTTGAACGTATTGAAGCCATTCAGTTTGAAGTTCATGGCTACAGAAAAATCAGTAAGGAAGGGTGGCAGACATCATCGAGGGGGAACTTCAAAAGATTTGCCTGATGACCTAGCAGAGCTCTACAAGACAGATCCTGAAGAGAATTATCATCAGCGCAAGACACGAATCCAATGGATTCAACGATATTGGGCTGAAGAATGGTTCAAGTACAAGTTCGTGACCCAGGAATATGCAGAGAAGAACGCTATCAAGAGTCCTTGGGGTGATATTCTCTATCGAGGCCTTCAACCCAAGAACAGAGCTGAAGCTATTGCACAGGGTTTCTTTCCCTGCATGGTCCATGGACCTCAGCCTGAGAATGCCGACCCGTCATCATTGCTCTGGTGTCGTGATGATACTCTCTTCAAGCGCAACTTCTAGCACACAAAGGCATCGGCCAAGGAAAACAAGAAGTCATTGGGATTAGACTTCAACCCTGGTCCCTTTTCTCTCCGTGCTGATGGCTCACGTGATGCTGATCCCAATGTCATCGGCCCCTTCTCCAACCTTGATGGTCTCATGTAACGCCCCGGATCCGATGCGCCAGGTGTCTGCCAGTTATTCGTCGTTGTTGCCATGTCATTTGCTTGCATGTTGCATTTTATCATGTCATCATGTGCATTTCATTTTGCATACGTGTTCGTCTCATGCATCCGAGCCTTTTCCCTGTTGTCCGTTTTGCGATCCGGCGCTCCTATGTCCTCCGGCGTCCCCCCCTTCTCTCTCTTCGTGTGCGGGTGTTATTTTCTCGGAATGGCCCGAGTCTTGCCAAGTGGCCTTGGTATAGCACCGGTAGACCGCCTGTCAAGTTTCGTGCCATTTGGAGGTCGTTTGGTACTCCAACGGTTAACCGGATAACTGTAACCCCCCTTTCTCTTTGCAGCCCAACACCCCTTCCAAAGTGGCCCAAAACCCATCTAACTCCTCTCCATGCTCTCGGTCGTTCGATCACGATCGTGTGGGCGAAAACCGCTCCTCATTTGGACTCTCCTAGCTCCCTATGCCTATAAAAACGTCCTCCCCATCCATTTTTCCCCCCGAAACCCTAGCCCCGCTCCTCTCCGCGCCGCCGGACATGTCCATCCGCGGCGGACATGTCCGCCGGACACGTTGCCCCGACGAATCAGAGTGTGCCAC
>NC_057807.1:133513180-133520711 GCF_018294505.1 Triticum aestivum | reverse complement strand
CCCGCGTCGTCTCCGGCCGACGTCGCGCCCGCGCCGCCTCCCAGTGCGCCGCCGAGGTTCGCCGGCCCCGTCGCCCTTCTCCGGCGACCACGCGCGCCGCCGTCGTGCGGGATCGGGAGGAGCCCGATCCGCACCTCCCGCACGGGCCCAGATCCAGGCCCAAGCCGGCCCAGCCTGCAGCCCGACTCCCCACCGGCCTGCCTCCTCCTCCGTCCTGGGCCGAAGCCCACTCTGGTGAGAACCCGCTAAGACCCGCGCTGTGCGACTTTTAGCTATCCTGCGCTCGCCCGTTTTTTTCCAGAAAAACTGCCAAGTCCTAGAATCCAGTAATTTTCATGCCCTATTCAACGTATGATATCTCTGCATTCGTAGCTCCATTTTGCGTGTGTAATATGTCAAATTGTTCGCCTCGAAGAGTACATCATTTCATTCCATTGCATCATATTCATTTGAGGTCATCTAGATGCCTGAATCATTGTCGTAAGAGTGCTTCATGATGATAATTTGCTGAAACTGTTAGAACGAGCTCTTTTGTCATTTTTGCCATGATTGATGTGTGCATCCTATGAGGTTGATGTCTAAATGTGTTTTGAACTATGCCATGCCATCTTTACAGTGGTGTTTGCCATGTATTTTTGTGATCAATGTGGTGACTAGCACAAGCATGCAAACTAGGCATCGTGATGTTGCTGTTTTAATCCCTGTTATGCTGTAATTTTGATGCCATGTAAACATGTTGCTACTAATCATTCTATGCATAATCTGGAGATGTTCTATAAACATGTTTTGATCTACATGTCTTCCTCTATCCATCCATGCCCCTGGTTGCATTTATAGGTTGCTGTAGCTTATTCATATCTTTCTCCAAAGTTGCTTGAAAATGTTGCTGTCAGCCTGTTTACATTAAGTTCACTTGTTTCCATGTGTTTTCCTAGTGATTCATGCACCCTATGACCTTGCTCTTCCCATGCTTAGCTTCAAAAGCATGCCTTCTTACTGTTGGGTGCCTTGTCATGCCATGTATTGATCTATAGTGAGTTGCACAAGCTCATCTACATGCTTTCATAATTATGTTCCTGCCATGTATGAATCTGTAATAAAAACTTGCTATGTTTACGTGGGTGCCATTATATGTTATGATCCTTTTTGGCTTATGGTCAGTAAGGGACTCTTTTTCTATGCATTTAGTAGATTCATGCCATGCCTTTGTTTGCCATTATAAGTTCCTGTAACATGTTGTTTGATAGCTCTAAACATTGCATCGTGCTGTTATTTTCTGCAAAGTCTAAAATTGTTATAACTTGCATCTTACCATGTGTGTTTGAGCATGTTCTAGTGATTTATAGAGATAGCTCAGTGTTCATGTTTTGTTGTGCTTTACCTGTACATCATGCCCATGCCTTTTTTTATCTTGTTGTGGTGCTGTAGCATATAGTTTTGATGCTTGCAATATGCCTATTTGCTGTTTTGGACAAATTGTTGCTATGACTTGTATAGTGTGCATGTGTTGAACCGTTGCTCCGTTTTGAGTGTGCTCTATATGAAACTTGCTTGTTTTTGCATGTAGTTTCATATTATCATGTTGCATCCTTGTTTTGAGGTGTTTGCTTGATGTTTGAGTGCATTTCGCATCAATGCCATGTTTAACTCGTTTTGCTCATATCTTCTAGGCCGTAGCTCCGAACTAAATGAACTTTATATGTAACTTGACTAGAATCTCGTGTAGATCATCTTTGTGCATCTTAACTTGCTGTTTAACTACTTGAACATAAGGTTTATTCAGATCTGGACCAACTTCAAAATATGCATATGAGGACTTACCGGAATTGTTATATGTTGTTCCCCGCCTCATTTAAACTTGCCTTGATGTGTTGCTCTTGTTTGCATCATCCCTTGCCATGAATAGCTTCATGTAGCGTTGTCATGCATCATGCTTGTTTGTGCATCATGTCTTGTTCATGTGTGGTGTGTTTACTATGTTGTGTGCTTCTTCTCGATAGTTCCTGTTTCGTTGCGATCGTGAGGAATCGTTCGTCTACGCTTGGTTCGGCTTCATCCGTTCGTCTTCTTCATGGACTCGTTCTTCTTCCTTGCAGGATTTCAGGCAAGATGACCGCTATCCTGGATCTCACTACTATCATTGCCATGCTAGTTGCTTCGTTCTATCGCTTTGCTGCGCTACCTATCACCTGTTTATCGAGCCATCCCATATTGCCATGAACCTCTAACCTTTGACACCTTTCCTATGCAAACTGTTGTTTGGCTATGTTACCGCTTTGCTCAGCCCCTCTTATAGCGTTGCTAGTTGCAGGTGAAGTTGAAGATTTCTCCATGGTGGACAGGATTTTGGTTGGGATATCACAATATCTCTTATATTATAAATGCATCTATATACTTGGTAAAGGGTGGAAGGCTCGGCCTTATGCCTAGTGTTTTGTTCCACTCTTGCCGCCATAGTTTCCGTCATACCGGTGTTATGTTCCCGGATTTTGCGTTCCTTACGCGGTCGGGTGATTTATGGGACCCCCTTGACAGTTTGCTTTGAATAAAACTCCTCCAGCAAGGCCCAACCTTGGTTTTACCATTTGCCTCACCACCACCTATCCCTTTCCCTTGGGTCGGCCAACCCGAGGGTCATCTTTATTTTAGCCCCCCCGGGCCAGTGCTTGTCTAAGTGTTGGTCCGAACTGAGCAGCCTGCGGGGCCACCTCGGGGCAACTCGAGGGCTGGTTTTACTCGTAGCTTGACTTATCCGGTGTTGCCCTGAGAACGAGATATGTGCAGCTCCTATCGGGATTGTCGGCGCATCGGGCGGCTTTGCTGGTCTTGTTTTACCATTGTTGAAATGTCTTGTAAACCGGGATTCCGAGTCTGATCGGGTCTTCCTGGGAGAAGGTCTATTCCTTCGTTGATCGCGAGAGCTTGTCATGGGCTAAGTTGGGACACCCCTGTAGGGTATAATCTTTCGAAAGCCGTGCCTGCAGTTATAGGCAGATGGGAATTTGTTAATGTCCGGTTGTAGATAACTTGACACCAGATCCGAATTAAAACGCATCAACCGCGTGTGTAGCTGTGATGGTCTCTTCTCGGCGGAGTCCGGGAAGTGAACACGGTTTCTGGGTTATGTTTGACGTAAGTAGGAGTTCAGGATCACTTCTTGATCATTACTAGTTGACGACCGTTCCGCTTGTTCTCTTCTCGCTCTTGTTTGCGTATGTTAGCCACCATATATGCTTAGTCGCTGCTGCAGCCTCACCACTTTACCCCTTCCTTTCCCTTTAAGCTTTGCTAGTCTTGATACCCATGGTAATGGGATTGCTGAGTCCTCGTGGCTCACAGATTACTACAACAACAGTTGCAGGTACAGGTTTATGCGATGATCATGATGCGAGAGCGATGTTTGCTTGTATTGGAGTTCTTCTTCTGCTTCTTCTTCGATCAGGGGATAGGTTCCAGGTCGGCAACCTGGGCTAGCAGGGTGGATGTCGTTTGAGTTTCTGTTTGTGTTTCATCCGTAGTCGGATGATGCTCTGATGTATTGTGATGTTGTATTCATGTGGCATTGTATGCCTTATGTATGTATCCCCATCTATTATGTAATGTTGATGTAGTGATATCCACCTTGCAAAAGCGTTTCAATATGCGGGTCTATCCTTGGTGGGACCTTCGAGTTCCTTTTGGATAGGGTCGCATATTGGGTGTGACAAGTTGGTATCAGAGCCTCGACCGACCCTAGGAGCCCCCTTGATTATTGGCCGTTGTTGAGTCTAGAAGAAAACTATTCTGAGTCTTAGGATTATATATATCGGAGAGTAGGATTCTTTTTACTCCTCGGCCCCCTTCGTCGCTCTGGTGAGGTCTCCTGACGTAGATGTTTTGTCTTTCCTCTCCTCAAATTTCACTCAAATTTTTTTTAGGATCACGCGGGTATCTTGGAATCGTTCCGATGGTTTTGTGACGAGAACATTGTTCTTGGTGCCTCCTGTCTATTTATGTGGCTTTGACCCGGGGAGTTGAGCTCCGAGGTGTTGTCGTCACAATTTTATCGTTGCAGTTTTGGAATACCTGCGTTTTGCCGACATCAAAAATCTCTTTTATGCAGTTGTTGGTGAGATAACCCCGATAACCCAGTACTGGGGCGAGCTCGGGAGTATTGCCATAACTCGTATAACGGATGCTTTTCGAAGGTTGAGGTACACGATTTCCGAAGGTTTCTTGGTTATGTGTTGACGGATGGATACAGCTGGATGTAGGTATTGTTAGTTTGGGTGAGATATATTGCTTCCCCTGTATCCCCAACACCCGATTGCATAACCAGAAAGTTTTGGGAGTTCCATAGGTGGGAATTCAAGTAGCTCTAGTTTTATGTTTCCAACAGACACATGATACGATATGGGATCTATATATGTTTGTTTCCGGCTTATTCTGCAAGCCAAATCCTTTGTTTTGTTTTATTTGTGGTATTCAAGTTGCTTCAATGTCAAATGTTGAATCCATACCTTTCCTGAACGGTGTTCTCATATTGCTATGTGAATACTAATCCTTTTGATCACTGAGGTTATCATGTCAACTCTTTTCCAACCGGCGTGTTTCTCTTCAAGTGGATCCAATCATTTCAATATTTGCAAGATCAATTTTCTCAACGGTGTTTGTTCCATATGCCCCAAGTTGCCTTTGTTTTTCCCCACCCTCCCACCCTTTTTTCTTCAAGGACCCAGATTTCTTAATCATGTATCCTTTTATTTGTGGGAAGTCTCTTCATTCTTTTCTTTCAATGTTCTTATCCGGTGATTCTCATGAAGATGCTCTTCAAGTTCATCATCCTTCATTGTTGTTTCTTCTCCGGTGGATCCATTTCAAGCTTTCAGTGTTGATCATATCCCTTTCCTCGTTTCAAATGTTTTTCCACGTCGGTGCACCTCTTAATTGTTCACCTCTCTCTATTCTTATCCGGAGTGCTCAAGATATCTCAGAAGACTTGTGTTTCCATTCTCAATCCGTTCAAGATATTTCGAGGTTGTTATCTCATTCAAGCCATTTAATTCTACCGGTGCAATCTCTCTTCAAAATTATTTCAATGGTATTTCTTTTAGTGGGCCTTAACCCACAGGTCTTTTCCCAGGATCTTACCTGACTCTTCTAATTCTCCCGGAGTTATTCTCAGTTCTTTTCAAGTCTGACGTAAGAATGAATTTCATCAGTCAGATGCCTTTCCAAGATCGATTTCAAATCTTTTCATCGTTGGTTCAACCTTTCCAATTTTCATTCCGGAGTGCCTCAACAATTGTCATGGTGGTTCTCATCATCATTCTCAACATGTGAAGACCGAAGAAGAGTTTTTCCTCTAAATCTTACCCGTTCTTCCAAAGATTCGTGGTGCTAGCTTGATGTTATCCTCTCAAATTGTTTCAAGTCATGCAAATTCTTTTCATCCATCCGGAGCATTTCATGAGTTGTTTCCATTTCTTTCCTCCGAAGACCATCATGTCATAATTCTTCTTTCTCAGTGTTCAGCTCTCGTTCTCCAAATCTTACCGGTGTATCATTCAAATATCATCTAATCAGTTCATGATCTCTTTGTTCTCTTGTATCTAAATTCTCTCAAGTATCTTCGTTCATTTTCAAACTCTTCCCGGTGTTTCTTTATCTTTTCTTCGTTCATTTTCAATTCTTACGGTGGTCCATCCAAGATTCATCTTCTCTTGTTATCATATTAATTCATTCGTTCTTTTCAATCCTACTGGTGGTTCGTTGAAGATCTTCTCAGGTTAACGCTACATCTCCCTTAATCTCTTCTACGGGAATAAGTAGTGTGCCAAATCCATTGCTAGTCATCAATTTAATTTGATGAAGGATAAGCATACAATAAATCTTATTCTTATTTTCTCAAAGTGATTAATCTTTTCCTTCGGAGTTTGTTCGTGATGAATAAATTCTAGTTCCAATTGTTTTCATCTTTTCTTTTCCGGAGTTCAATTTCCTCGGCCTTTTCGTCGGAACCTCCATCTAAATCATCGCAAGGCTCATCTTATTCTTTCATCCTTCATTCTATCTCATCATCCTTTTTGTCAACGGAGTTCTTCTTGGTGGTTCTTCATGATTTAATCTTTTCTTCAAGAGTTCATCAAGATTATGTTGGTGGAGTTCAAGTATCCTTTTCTTCTCGCATCTCGAAGTGCAATTAATTCTTCATTTTCTTTTGAAGCGGAGTTTTGCATTCTTTCGTTCTTCTAAGCTATCCTATCATTTCCGTTTGTGGCCGGTTATCACCTCATGATCTTGAGATGTTACCTATAACACCACAACAAGCTTATTCTTTCGTTGTTGATTTTCTCAACAACTTCATTCAATCCTTCTAAATTCTTTTCATTGAATTCTCTTTCAATTCTTTCCGGAGGTTTTGTGTCATGTCTTCATCAAGTATCATCCCTTCTTCTCTAGTTCATGTTCTATTCCTTCCATGTTCAACCGGAGTGCTGCCCAAATTATATCAATCTTATTCCTTCTCCATCTAGTGTTAACCAGAGTGGTTTCAATTCTATCTTGTCCATTAAAACTTTTGATTCATGTCTTTGCGACCTTCAAGGTTTGCATAATGTTCTTCGTTCCTCTTTTCTAACGGATTGTTTGCAATCTCGTTCATCTCTAAATTGCTCAGCCTCTCAAGGTTCGTGGTTTCACTCATTCGTCAAAGAAGCAACTTAGTTTTCCCGCTTATCTTCCTCTTCCTTTTCCCTCCGGTGCCATCCTACATCTCGGGACGAGATCCTCTCGTAGTGGTGGAGTGTTGTAACGCCTCGGATCCGATGCGCCAGGTGTCTGCCAGTTATTCGTCGTTGTTGCCATGTCATTTGCTTGCGTGTTGCATTTTATCATGTCATCATGTGCATTTCATTTTGCATACGTGTTCGTCTCATGCATCTGAGCCTTTTCCCCGTTGTCCGTTTTGTGATCCGGCGCTCCTATGTCCTCCGGCGTCCCCCCCTTCTCTCTCTTCGTGTGCGGGTGTTAAACTTTCTCGGAATGGCCCGAGTCTTGCCAAGTGGCCTTGGTATAGCACCGGTAGACCGCCTGTCAAGTTTCGTGCCATTTGGAGGTCGTTTGGTACTCCAACGGCTAACCAGGTAACTGTAACCCCCCTTTCTCTTTGCAGCCCAACACCCCTTCCAAAGTGGCCCAAAACCCATCTAACTCCTCTCCATGCTCTCGGTCGTTCGATCACGATCGTGTGGGCGAAAACCGCTCCTCATTTGGACTCTCCTAGCTCCCTATGCCTATAAAAACGTCCTCCCCGTCCATTTTCCCCCCGAAACCCTAGCCCCGCTCCTCTCCGCGCCGCCGGACATGTCCATCCATGCCGGACATGTCCGCCGGACACGTCGCCCCGACGAATCAGAGCGTGCCACGTCGCCTCCGCCGCCGTCTCCTCCAACTCGCCGCCGCCACGTCATCGCCCCGGCCTCCCGCGCCGCGCCAGGCCCTGCGGGCCCAGATCCGGCCCGCCAGGCCCGGCCGCCGCCGCCGCGCGCCC